>NC_061511.1:237590178-237654290 GCF_022539505.1 Lolium rigidum | reverse complement strand
AGAATCAGTGTATCCCTGTTCAAGTGAAGTCCACACTCAATAGACATAAATTTCAGCTTTTACCAACAGTATACATAATGCCAGCTGACTGAAACAAGCTCAAGTAGTAAACTCGATTCTAAAATAAAACGAAGCTCAGATTATTAGAGTTGAAGGTAAGTATGCACATTTTAGTGCCAAATGTAAATTTTGTACTATATCCAAATGTCCAATTGTTCTGTAGGTTTTGCAAGAACTTTTAATAGGGTACTGGACATTCTGAAATGAGTAAAGTGCATTATAGGTCCTCAAACTGTTTCCCTGGTCTCACATAGGTTCTCAAACTTTGAAAATCATCGTGTGGATCCCGGAAGGCAATCTTCAAAGTTCCAGGGATGATATGAGACAATAGAAATAGTTTAAGGACCTATAATGCACTAATATTCCATAATCTGATTCTGTTTTACATACAAAACCCTATAACACAAATTACCTACAAATGTAATCAACATAACTGTACTCTGTCCCATGAGAATATTATAGGGTCCAAATGCATCCAACAGGAATACATTTACACAGCTTGCACCAAATGAACAAGGAATGAAGCATGGAAAAGTATTACATTGTAGAGGTGCTGACACTGATAATAAAATGTTAAAAACTTGGTGTACTATACCTTGAGGGGTGAATATCAGGAAATGAAACAGGCCGGAGTTGATCATTGTCTGAGAGAGAATTGCAGTTGCTGTGTATCCAAGGATAAATAGTACATTCATTGGCCTCTTGAGTGCTGATAGAAATATGTAGGATAATAGCATTATGAACACAACTTGATAAAGTAAGGTACTTTATCGCATATAAATATTTATAACAGAGTTACATACTGGTTTAAAATGAAATTTGAACAGATCATCATGTAATATGAGAACTCATTTCCCTGGCTTACAAAACCTGTTCAAGGGAAAAAAATACAGAATTTAAATAAAAATATTTCATTAGCTAATCTTCAATCGAACATCACTATATTAGTACCCAGCGAAGAAATCTCCAGAGCCAATCTCCCAAGCCCAGCACCAGGGACTAAACATGATGGAGGCCTGTGAATTTCAAAACATACAATCAATGATGGAAAACTAGAAATAAATCAGGAAAAAGATTCTGCTCATTTGTAATGTCAACGGAAAATCGGAAATGCTTCGATCTACCATCCATAGCGACTACAAGAGCAGGTGATGGGCCAAATATAGCTGAACCTTAAGGAAATATGCCCATAAATAGTAGTACCAGTATGCCCGTAATCAAACATTCAAGGGTATGAAGACAAAGCACGAATCTGCATCAACTTTATCAATTTGTTCTTTGCGCCCAACTCATAAAAATGATTTGTTGAACACATAGAAAAACAAAGGAAGGCTCAAAGTCACAGGGTTCTGAGATGGCTGACAATACCATCTCAAAGGACTAGTCAGTTTCCTAACAATTTCCTAACATTACTGGGAGATCAATACCATCTCAAAGGACTAGTCAGTTTCCACTAGAAAACCCAGCACAAACTACAATGCGAGTAAACTAGTGAACACAAACACAAAACAAGATGCAGACCGACAAAAAGTTATTGTCACTATTAAAATCGAGGTCAATTATAATCTTACATGTTACAAGCTTACTGCTTACAGCAAATGATAAACAGGTGTACGGTAGCTCTTAATTACTGAAACAAGGGACAATGCATGTTTACCTGATCCGGTCAGGAAAAAGACGATTAAGTTCCTCAAGAATTGGTTTATAGCATTCATCACGTTCAATCTGACCCTGAACAAAAAAAAAGGTAAATAAAATGAAAATTAGACCAGTACAAGAAAACAGAAACTCTACTTCAAGCACATCATGAAACAATCTACAACCACAGAAAATTACCTCCTGGGCCCAGTCTCTCACAATATTTCTTATGATGCATCTTACCTACATAAATAAGAATAAACTGAATGATAGAAGAAATAAATGCAGAAAATCTCTGAGAGAGAAATTACACAAATTCAAAGAAAAAAATGTAAATGCAGGCAAAGGAACCAGCACCTGAACATGTGCATGCAGACAACTTCAGCAAAAATATAGCACGACTAATGGATTAAAATTTAAGGCATGGAAAATATATAAATGAAAAGCACTGATATCACATCTCAGGGAAGATGTCATCCTCGGTGCAACTTCTTGGGTTGTCAACCAGTATACATTATTGCCTAGCATTAGCATTGTACTATCACTATCAGCCTATCAGGGGAATGTAAATGATAAGAACCATTACTTTGTCAACATCAACTGGAGGAACATCCAAGTGAAAATCTGGAGGCATGTTGTGCCCTGGAGTTGCCTGAAATAACGAAAATGGGGTTGTTATAATCCACGCTTATTTAAACACATTATTATATACAAGTACAAGGTGCCAAAAGATTATATTCCAGACTAGGAATCAGTGCTCGATATACTTAAAGTGGGCCATGAAATGTTGTGCGATATCCTGTCCTAAACTTTATGACAATTGCCTATGTCCAATCCTTAAATTCTGGTGGGAGGCTATGGCGTGGCGCCAATGCTCAATCACCATGGCTAAGCTGCAGGTTCCAATTTGGCTTTAAATTGGTCACCATTTGTCAAGTGAAACTTTGAAATTTGGATAAGCACCTTAGAGGTAAATAAACACGATATAAAGCGTTTTTCTGTAGAAATCCAAAAACGCAGGTGAATGTCCTATTTTTTTGTAACATATGAAGCGGTTCCACTTTTCGGTGACTATGCAACAAATCCCTAGAGGAATGATACCAGGAATAAAGAGTACCAGTTACAATACCTGGTTTACTCTTTGCCAGGCATATTTTTGCAATCTAACCTCCTGACCTAGCTTGAGTATGAAAATTTTCATCACATGCCAAGTTTTATAAAAGATTCTTTATAAACAAATTAGAGACTAGTTCTAAATTTATCAATTATCATGATCAGAAGTTCAGAACCCTCGGGATTTTCTGAGTAAAGCTTAGTGGTAATATATCGACTGACGTCTCCTGAAATATATTACTCCCTCTGGCCCAAATTAGTTAGCGCACTGGGAGTACAAGTTTTTAATGAGAGCATAACAAGCATGACATGTTCATGCACTAGTCGTTTAGGCATGTCCAAATAAAATTCATGTGTGAAATCAAAGCTAAGTTCTGAATTATGTATTTGGGAATTATTTGGAATAAAAACAGTGCCTACCCCAACTTGCTTGGGAAAAAGGCTTTGATGTTGTTGTATTTGGAATAAAACCAGAAGCTTACATCTTGCAAGGGGAGCTTACATTTTCATCAGTAGAAGATGCAAAGCAATCTGTATCGTGATAGTTAGCAGCTGCACTTGCGTCTTCACCACCATTACATGATTTATCCACACCCTGGGATGTCCCCAAGTTGGGGACATCATGCTGGGAGCAACCCACTATGTGAACTTTCTCATCCTGTTCGATATAAATCAGTCAGACTATATATACATGCAACATAAAGGATAATTCAGCAACATACCACCACTGTTGTATCTAAAATATAGTAACAGACTTCTAACGTTCCACGTGAAAACAATCATTATCGTGTTTATGTTTGGATGCAAAGTATTGAAAAACCACAGTTCCTGTCAACTACTTCCTCTGTTCCCTAATACAAGATGGCAAGCTAAGTTAGATTGCCAAAACGTCATATAACATCTCATATTACGGAATGGAGGGAGTACAATATTAACAATTGTAGGAACGAAATACCACAGTTTACGAAAAATACTGTAATCTGAAGTACTGGCAAAAAACAAGGGATGTTTGGCAATTCCAGTACTCCCAAAATAACTGATGTTCCAGGTTTGTCCTAAGTCAAACTTTAAAGTTTGACCAAAAGTTTGACTTGGGAAAAACCTAGAACATCGATTATTTTGGAACAGACGGAGTATCTTGTATTCATTTTGAATGTTGTTAGGTAGTTAGCCATTGGAGTAATAATTGAAATTATTTCTCATGGGGAAGCAGGCAAAAGTTAGGTCATTAGCTTGTTTACCAACACACGTATCAATTTTATATCGGTTTTGCTAGTTCTCAGCTAGTTAGTGCTCAGTCAAGTCCTACACCATCCGATTGCATCGTGATTCGTGCATATGAGTTTTTCAGTTGCAAGTGGGGTTGCAACTGACATTTTTCAGTTGCAAGTGGGGATGCAAGTATGCAACTAAGAAAATGCTCCAGACCATTAGATTTGCTTTGTGCTAGTCATGAGTTGCAACATGGGTTGCAACTAAGATTTGATGACGTCATCCGACTGATAACTAAGCTATAACTAGCCACACGCATTTTACATCTTCTACTCCCTCCGTTCCTTTTTAATTGACTCGGATTTAGTACAAACTTGTACTAAATCCGAGTCAATTAAAAAAGAATGGAGGGAGTATGTGAAAGCGGCAAAGCTAACCTCCTTGAGACAAGGTACTCTAACTAACATTTCCCTATCTACTCTGTACGTGAAAGCTAGTGGTATATGCATTCCATGGAGATAGACGAGAATGCTTTTCAAGCTGTGTGTGCACATGCAGATGGAGGGTGATAGCCTGCTACTATACACATGATTCAGAAGAAGGACACAACATATAGGAGAGACCAGCAATTCAGCATGTTTAGAAAAAAGGAGGTTTGGGGTACATTTTTCTTTAAAAAAAGTACCATGGTATCTGGAATAACATGGTATGTTAAACTATGGTATTTATTAGATCCAAACGCATCAAAGTATTAAAACCTATGTCTTTTCAGAAACAATGGTATTCTGAATAGCTCCAAAGGAAACTTTACATAATTACATCTAAACAGGGTATGTTGACCGAAATAAACGGATTGAGACTGAGGACTTACCTTTTTATTCCCAGCTTCTCCACAACATTCATTACTCTTCGCATCTTCCCTGGGGCAATCATGTTGGGCATGCAATGCGGAATTATTTGTGGTGACAACACTTTTTGAGAAATCAGACCTCTCACTAGAATGAGCACAATCCGCATGATTATGTCCATGCATGTGCTCCGCACAATCATGGCAATCACCATCTTCATTCTGACTCATGTCGAAAGGAGGATCAAATGCCTGCAGTTTTTTTTTCTTTTTTAAGAATACCGCCGTGTGCATTGCAGTTTTCAACAAACGTATTCTCAAATAGACCATACCTCAAGCATATTCATGACAAAAGATGCATTCATGGATATACACCTGTGAAGTAATAATGCATCAAAATACAGTAGTCAAAAAGTTGTTTCAGTCATCACTGAACAGCACAATGTACGCACAAAGGCTTCTGTACAAATAGTGCTACACATGGTGCAGGAGCCATGGCTACCCCCATGGTAAAAAATGTGAGGGCTCTTCGTTTAACTAACCACTCTAGATAAAGTTACCACGTCTGGTACTGATTTATAGCACACGTGTTTTAAAAATATTGTAATGCACAAATGCTGCAACTTCAGAAAAAGGATAAATGTTTAACAAGCATGGAGAAAACTAAATTGAAAATGGTAGGCAGTGATGGAGCTAGCCGACAATTAGAGCCTGGGCAATGCTGGCGTGTGTCCGCGTGATTGAAGTTTTGCCCAGCAAATGCTAACTTCAACATGCAAGTATGCACTGCTTGTTAACGATACACCACAGCGGAGCCAGGGAAGCTGCCGGGGTCGCTGGCTCCGCCACTGGGCATAGGTAGTTTCTTCATAATGAGTCAAAGAAGAGTCCTAACTCATGAAGGTACAACATCGTCAGTAAATATCAGATACCCATATTAGGTCAGGCAACATTGGTAGTCCCTCCATTCCATATTAGTTGTCCCTGATTTAGATGTATCTAGACACATTTTGTGCATATATACATCAGAATCTGCTATGCCTAATATGGAACAATCAAATCAATCATATATTACAGTTAACAAGCAACTGTTTCAGATGATATAGAGCATGAGAGATACATCCAGCATTAAGCACATAATATTACTTACCATCTTAATCTTTGGTACTTCAGACCAAGGTGAAATAGAAGTTCCTGCACAGAGAAATACATAAGGGGGCAATGGCATACAGCATTACATAACCTAGATCAATAAGAAGGTTAAATGTGGGATGACTATGAAAAATAAACCTTGTGGGCAGGAGAAAGCATTTTGAATGACCGTTCATATCTCCTGACATCTTTCTCTGCTGCATCTTGATAGCTATTACAAAAGCAAAATATCAATATTTTTATATTCGAAGAAAAAAAGGCCTAAGACCTGGGAAGCAAAATAGCAATGTTTTGACTGGCTGTTTCCATGTATTTATATTGTACAGATATCATCTTGTGCTAAGTCACTAATCATTTAAAAGCAGGGAATACTGTAATTGTGTAACATCAATGATGAAACATCAAAATAAACCAAAACCTGGGAACAAAATACATGTCACCAATATGATGTTTTAAGTACATTCCAATTGACCAACTACATCTCCAGGTATCCATATCAGTTACTCAATATGCTAGGTCGACTCTCTGATTAATATGGCCACGTTTTGAGCACTGAAAATACCACTAGACCATCTTCCAGACCCTCTAACGGCTTCCATCATCAACAATCAAATGAGAGGGTGCCTGGAAAGTCCAGATTGTTCGTGGTTAACTATTGATTTTCCCCCTCTACAGCAGATAAAAAATGGCCACTCACATCCATAACCTTCAGGCTAACATGATTCCCGCAACTCTCATCCACTATCCGCTCAAATACATCAGCAATAAACATACTGAGTGTCTCTAACCACCCTGACCCTAACCGACGCACATTGGGCGGTGCTATTTGCAAACGCCCAAACAGTGTAACACGCAGCAAAGCCTAGCCCCCAGCCATCGAGACAAGTTGATTCCCCAGCGACCACCAGATCAACTCCGGCCAGCACCCAGTATTCCCGAACTGGGGGGCAACCATTCCTAAACCAAACAAATCGGAAGGACCATGAACTGGAACAGAGCTCCACCGCGAACTCCTGTCCACCCAATCGAACGGCGGCTCGGAGCAGCACGCGGAACTCCCGCTATGACGGAGCTACGGTTCGACACACCGAATAAATCTCGCGGCAAGGAGCAGCGGCGGCGGGGTGAAGAGCCATGAGCGGACGGACGGAACGGGGGTTCGTTGAAGGCAGATGAGGGAGAGGATGAGGGCCGGGGTTCGCGTACTTGAAGTAGGCGGCGACGATACGGCGGAGGGATTTGATCTCGAGCGCCGTCTCTTGCTCGGTGTACCGCCGCTCCGCCATGTTCCCCGGCGGCGGCGGCGAGGCGATTTTTTTCAGATGGAATTAGTGGGGTTTCAAAATAATGATGCTATGACGATGACTCGCGTGGAGAAGGTTTTTCCTGCAAGGCCAGCTGGCTTCAGTTACCTCTGTAGCCTGTATGTAGGCAAGTCCTTCAGTCCAGCCCAGTTTTTAATCGAATTTTTAAATCTCTTCGAGATTTTTACATAAGTCACGAATGGTGATATATTTTTAGGGATTTGCTAGTTCAAACTTCGTGCTCAGTCAAATTCTACAACATTAGATTTGCATCGTGATTCGTGCTAGTTATGAGTTGCAACATGAGTTATAATGAGATTTGATAAAATCATCTGACTGAGAATGAAGTTAGTTCTAAGTCGACTGAGAAATAGTTACACCCATATTTTTAAATGAAAATTACAATCGGTGATTTTCCCCCAATACATACACATAAACATTGTAGATTTGCAATACTCTAAAATGTGATGGTTTTTTAGTCTATATGTGAATTTTAGCAAAAAGTAAAAAAAATGTTTAGATGACCCAATATGAAAGTTGCTTACAATAACATTCTTTTGGTATAGTAAAGCATTTTATCTCCAGCAAACTAGTGGTCAGAGTTCAAATGGCACTGCATATCTATCTCACGATTTATTTATAATTTTATATTGTGTGGTATACATAGTTTCCCACAAATAGGTGTCTGGTATGCCACACAAAGCCAGAAGATATTGTTGATTTTTCCTTTGAACAAGGATATTGTTGATTGAGACAGCAATTTGTATACACTCCTGGCTCCAGGTGGTTACACACAGTAATGAAATTGAGACGCTACAAAATCATGACGCCCTTCTCTGGAAAATGTTGATGTCCGGCTAAACTAGCCAACTAATGATATTGTCGATTGAGATAACAATTTGTATACAATCCTGGCTCCAAGTAAGTAATGAAATTGAGACCCTACAAAATCACGATGCCCTTCTCTGGAAAACGTAGATGCCTGCCTAAACTAGCTAGCTAATGAGTGCGACAGGCATCGGAGTAGATAAGAGTAGATCTAGGTCTGCAAATTGCCATGTGTGGCACTTGGCGTCCATGCCGGGAGTGAGGTGTTAGATCTTTACGATCAAATCGGGTGTTGCCTTGTTTTCCTCCTCTGCTTCATGGTGCTCCGGCGGTTGGAGCCGGGAGGGCGGGTGTGCGGAGATCTCCATGAATAAGACTGCTTTTTGCAGATTTGGCGGCCAAGTTTGGAGTTGCAGTTCCTCCATGTCCCCAGCGGCGTGGAGGTTGACTACAGCAAACCAGGTGGAGAACGAGCATTCAATCGATTTTCATGTTTTTCATCTAGGGTCGTTTGTGCAATTTGTAATTTTCAGTTTTCTTAGGACCATGTTTACAAATGCAAAACCACTGCTTTGACTAAATGAACCTCTCGGTCCTTCGGGACTGCCCCTGTTCAGAAAAGAAACTACCTAACTACTACCTTCATTTCAAGGAATAAAGCGCACGCGTTTTTCAAGACGAACTTTGTCCATAAAAATTGAGCAACAAAATCTTAATTATATTATATGTAATTAGTATCGTTGGATTCGTATTGAAAAGAACTTTTTAATGATACTAATTTCATACAAACAATCTTTATCTATTTGAAGTAATTCTTGGTCAAACAAAAAACTCGTAAAATAAGGGCGTCTTATTCCTTGAAACGGAGGTAGTAGGCTTTCAGCAACTTTACCGTCAATCGTTAGAGCAAGAGAACGCTTAATCTTACTAAATTCAGGTATCAGACCATAACCGCTTTCCTCACGATGTCCCCAACTGCAATTAGGGAAACGGTGTGAAATATCATTGCTCTATTTTCGTCCAAAATCGCCTATTTGTTCCAAGCATTCCACATGAACTTTGAGCTAATAATGCCAGCAAATAACACAAGTACTCCAAACTTGCAATGCACATAGATGCGTCAAAGGAAACTGGCATCACGAATACAGTAGTCCAGTAAGGCGAAGCTAGAACATATTTCATCACGAACCATAGTTGCCTGTGAAGGTCTCAACAACCCTTTCAGTCAGCATTACCATCCGCTATAAATCTCTTTGAAAGGTTCACAAAAGCAGAGGTGAATTTAATTGTAATACACATGCTCGTCAGAGCTGGTAACAATTATACACTTATGCTGTAGCCAGTAATGGCCTGAGACCCATCGCCGAGACTGTCAAACCAAATACAGCGAGCCCAACAAGCACCTCTGCCAAAATCAGACACCATACTATTTGGAGAGAACAGGATAGATTTTGTTTTTAACAATTTCACTAAACAAAGCATCGGTTAGAATTTACAAAAGTTGAACAGGGTAACCAAGACCAAAAGGCAGCAGTTTTTTTTCTTGTTTTACTTTTCTATGTTTTACTTTTCTTAAAACCTCCATATCCTATTTACGTCGAGGTTGGTATTGTTCTGGTGGAACGCTTGAGTGAGATGAAGGCTGCCCCTCCTTATGGGGCAACATATTTAAGAAACTCCCATGCACAGGTTCATCTTCATCCATGCTCTCTGTTACAATATGTGAATAAAGGTAAATGGACCATAAAAGAGAAAGGGTGAAGTGGGGAACCAATGTAAAATACTGGCTAATGGTAGTTACCAAACAATGTCTTGATAGTTGGCCGTTTTGATTTGGAACTCTTTTTCTTCAATTCGGCTGTTACATAAAACATCATTCAATTGTAAAACTAAAGAAAATAAAATAATAACGCCTAAGTAACAGGTAATAGTGCAGCAAAAGAAAACTAACCAATCCCTGCAACTTCATCATCGTTCACAATTTCAAAGTTCTTGTATGTATATCCAACAAAATTTGCATCCTTGGATGGAAGCATCTGTAAAAGAAAAAATTCCTCAATTAAACAATTAAAATGGCAGTACCAAAATGAAACCCAGCATAGAGAGTACTTAATGTTCCCGTTGCATTGTTATTTTTTTAATGGCTAAGATGCATGCGTGCACATTCAACACTGGTAAAGGTACAGACTTGGCCTATCTGCAATGGAGGAAACGAGGCACATAGATATTTGGGTATGCTCCATGCATGCCCATGCCATTCAAACATCACTTCAAGGAAATATATACTCCTTCCGTCCACAAAAGGATGTCTCAACTTTGTCTAATTTGCCTGTATCTACACACTAAAACACGTCTAGATACATGCATATTTTGATAAAGTTGGGACATCTTTTGTGGACGGAGGGTAGAACATTACCCCAGCAGATATACCGTCAATAACTAGGAATGTCCTAATATATAATTTTATTCCTAACTGGGCAAATAATAGCATTTCACAGTGAACTCAAGCCTACCTTTCTCCATGGACCCGACTTAGATGAACTCTGAACTTGTGCTCCAGTCTGCAGAATAGGGAAGAAAAAGGTAAGTGCAAGCGTGACAGCTCTAGCTTTTGAAACAGTTCTGTACAGTCACCTATTCATAACTCTAGTCTCATCAGCATTTTATCATGGAAAATAATGAAAATAAAAGTGGCACCCAGTAAGAGCCCAATTGCATCAGAATTCTTCAAATTGCCTAGTCGTGCCATTAAGAGTGCAATGAATTTAATTGTCCGGTCAGATCACTGGATTTATTTGTTTGTACCCCAAGAGATACTAACCTGCAATATGGCAAGTTAAGTACCTCATGTGCAATTTAATCAATTAGGAAAGCACCAGAGGAACAAACACGCTCCCATCCCTTTCCATTGAAGAAGACAGGAAGAAAAGCATCCGTGCATAAAGTAGCAGGTGCACAAAGTGGGACTGGGACAATAGGAATAGGAAGGTTCAAAATAAAACAGATTATTAGCAGCTTCCATGCAAAATGCTTGGAAATAAACAGTGCACAGCATTCTGGAATCCCTTATGTTAGCCACTGCATAATGTGTGAGCCATGCCAACAGTTAGTGCACAGCAGATGACCGGTACAGAAAAACGGTAAACAACTCCAGGTCACTTTGGTTATCAACTGGCATGTATCACAAAAATCATCTGAGTGTCTGGAGTAGGAAGTATTATTAATGCATATTGTCTAGAGATATATAAGAAGTGGAGCAACAGAATATTACCTCCTCAAATTTCTCAAAGTTCTGAGTATCCAACTCCCCAGTAACTTCTGGTATGAAAGCAGCTTTCATCTGATACAATTTTTCCCATTGGACACCTCTAAACCATGTATGTGCCTGAAGTGGACGATATGATGACATCAGTTACGCAAGTAACTGAGAGAAATGACGGTGTACTGTGTGTAGAAGAAGGGGAAGATAACACACTTTTATTTCATGGGCTCCTTTTGTTCCAAGTCTCTGCTCAACATTACACAGAAGTTTGCTGATGAGATCTTTGGTTTCAGCAGAAAGCTTTGCCTCTTCAGGAAATTTCAGGTGACTTCTCCAGTTCACAATCTTCATGAACAAAAAGAAAGTGTAAAAACGGATTAGATTACATGTTCATGATTGTAAAGTTACACAAGTTAGCTCAAATCATCAGCAAATACAGGTTTTCATAAAATTGCTAGCAATCACTTCACAGGGTGGTCCTGCTTGCAACGTAACAATCAAAATTCCATATTAGTTGTATAGTAGGGAACTAGGGACTCCAGTGACCCAGCTGCAACCATCACAACCTTGCGCAGGATAATTACAGGCAATTCACACTACTATGGCGGCATGGCGCACCAATGTGTCGTATGTGTTATGAATTTGGCTTAAGACAGCCTCGCGTGAGCCTAGTAAGCGCCACTTAGGCAAAAGATAGCAAATTTCAAAAAACATCCACAGTAACCAATGAAGAAGCCTATGCCACACACCTTTCTGCA
Source organism: Lolium rigidum (assembly GCF_022539505.1). NCBI lineage: Eukaryota > Viridiplantae > Streptophyta > Magnoliopsida > Poales > Poaceae > Lolium > Lolium rigidum. The sequence continues at coordinate 237,642,116 of NC_061511.1, read as the reverse complement.
GGTTGACATTGGATCCTCAGAATAAAATGGAGGATAACCAACTAACATTTCATACATGATAGCACCAAGGGACCACCTAGGAAGAAAAAAAAAACGTGATAGAAAGAATCCATTAAATATATAAAGAATGTGGAATGAGCAACAAATGTTCAGAAACTTAAGACAAGACATAAATCTAACCAGTCACACTCCATTCCATATCCTTTCTTCAATAAAACCTCTGGAGCAATGTAATCGGGAGTGCCCACTGTAGAATACGCCTGTATGCCCCAAGTATAACTAAGATGTTAGCTATGCTCGTGGGCATATTCACTTGTTAACATAGAGATACATAGGCCACAGATATGAAAGGAAAAGCTAAAAGCTAGATGAAAATCCCAGATAAAAAAACACCAATGTCTATCAGTCCTCCATAAGGGAGTGATTCTAACTAAGGACAACCAATGTCTATACACCACCTTTTCTTTCCACATCCATTTGCAAGGATCCTTTGGAGAATTATTTACATGACTTTTAATATACATCCTCCAGCTAATAGTACTAACTTGTTTGGGAATTGGTTAAATGGGGTTGCCAAAAGGGGGGCCATATTAGAGTTGGTATGTGCGCTTTACTATGGGCGATATGGAACGTTCGTAATGATTTCATTTTTAATCAAAGAAGTTTTCCATCATTTCTGCAGGTTATTCCTTTGGTTACGCACTGGATCCATATGTGGTCCTTTCTCCAGCCGGCCGAGGACCGACTGGACATGGATACTGGGTGCAACCGTTTGGCGACCGGTAGCACGGGATTTCTACAGCCGGTGCGGCTGGCGGTCTGAGTGGCGCCTCACATAAAGATGCGTCTGAGAAGTTTTCTTGCTTTTTTTAGGTGGCTTATCCACGTGGAGACTTTGAGTGATCCATGAATTGTAATAAGTTGTAATAATTATACTCGTTTCATAATTTGGTAATAAAACGCCGCATGCATCAATTGATGCAGAGGGTTGGTTTGCTTCAATGCCTTGCCAAATTTCGGTAAGAAATCTTGCCAACATCCCTCATGGAGCCAAAATAACTGGGTCACATTTCATGGGCTTGCCAATTTTTTGACGAGGCAAAATGAGGGATCAAGCCAAGCATGCTCAACGGAATAGGCATAGGACCATAACATTGTTTATATTGTGTGCCAACCATCAATAAATTGATTTAAACCAAAATGTATCGCTTACCAACATTCGACGGTTCTTTTGCCAATGTGACAGTTGTTCCTGCTGTGTCCGCTTCGGTGCAGAAGAGTTAGTTAGCCGATTGGTGTTATCAGGTAAAGGCTTGGCACCTTTTCCAGATGTATAATCTGGGTCATTCAAATTTGGAAAGTTACTACTATCCAAAGGTTTACACAAACCAAAGTCAGAAAGTTTCAAGTGACCACTGAGATCTAATAATAGGTTATCTGGCTTGATATCCCTGAAAAAATGAACACAGAGATAGATCTTAGATTATGGAATCAAAGAATTATATTAAAAGAGCAAGAGAACAGCTATACAATACCGGTGAATGTAATTGTGTTTGTGAATGGACTCTATTGCTAGTACAGTTTCTGCAATGTAAAATTTGGCTTCATCTTCTGTCAATGTGTCCTTGCGCATAAGCAAAGTCATCATGTCTCCACCAGGAAGGTACTCCATGATGAGATACAGAAACTCGTCATCTTGAAAAGAATAATAAAGCTTGACTATGTAAGCACTATCAACTTCTGCAAGAAGGTTTCTTTCGGCTTTGACATGTTCTACCTGAGATGTGTAAATAAATAACACTATTTCAGAGGATAGCAAAACCAGAAATGGAAAAGAAAACAAAACACGGATAGACCATACATGGTTATTACCTGGCCCCTACGAAGCATTTCAGATTTCTTAAGCTTTTTCATTGCATATACACTTTTAGAGGTCTTCTCTCTACAAAGACGCACCTGCATAATCACATTTTGAAGTGACGTTAAACATGATGCACAAAGTGATAACCTCAGAGAAAAAACGAATTGGGGATGGTTGCTTTATTTACGGATGTAAACAGAGCAGAAACAGACGTAGCCAAGTCTTGCCACTTTTTTTGGGCGGAAGCAGAAACAAGTACAGAAACCACGGAAACTAATACGGAAACAGATACAGACCAAATACGGTACCGACATGGATGTATATATCTGAGGATGGGTGGGCGACACGGCATCACCGTGGCGGCAGTCTGGTGTTCCTAACCTAGGTTGCATGGCTGCGCCTGCTCGACTAGAGGAGAAGGGCGAAGGGGTTACGGGATAAGGTAGTAGAATAGGTTGGGTTGGTCCTGTTTCGCGGAGATTGGCGAGGGTCTGCTGGACTGAGCCAAACGCAACCATGTAGCCACATTGAAACAGAAAGCTCCGCATTTGCCGGAGACGGAAACCCCATTTCCGTGTCTGTTCCAAAGGAAAACACCACCCCTGTTTCTGTTTAAAATTTTCCATTTCCGTTTCTGTACCGCAAAATTCTGTTTCTGTATTTCCTCTGTTTCTGTTTTTCCGCAAATAGTCAGAAACTTCCACTCTGCTTTCGTCCCTAGCTTTATTACACGAACACGCTAACTGGGAATACAATTTTCCATTTTAATGGAGCAGGGGAAAGAACAACACAGGACGTGAAGAATAGGAAGAAGTCAAGATTATAGAAATTTAAGATATCAGAACAGACAGCACCAACCCAGCATACAAGTGTTGCCTAAAAAATAGACAGGTCAACTGGACTGACAAAAGAACATTATTCTGAAGCTCGAACAAAGAAAGGTAAAAACCTTGCATTGGGAGACCATTTAATCCTGGTTTGACTATATATAGAAACAAAATAGACATGATTTTCTGTGTTCGGTGGCAAATATAGAAGAGGGGGCATCGAGCAGCACAAGTTTCCCATCACAAATGGGATCATAGTCAAATGGAAAAGTTCGTATGAGCAATAATGTCAACCCTAACATTGATCTTCTGAACCTGCCATTGACCGGACAGAATTACACGGCCAAGAAATCAGGCCTTGTAATTAGGAGGTTAAACAAACAAGTACATATAGACGAAAGTGAGAGGTACCTCTCCGAATGCACCTCTTCCAATAATTGTCAAAAGTTCAAAATCTTCAACCCCCATCTTGTGTCTCTGCAAACGCATATATTCAGTCTCCTTTTTCTCCAAATGCTTTAGAATGTTATTCTGCTCTTCTGCAGGAACTTCAGCATCCTGTAACTTCCTCTCCAACATCCAGCGCCTAAAAGTAGACCAGGAAATCAGAAAGGGGTAATGACGAAGTTATACCAGTGAATGGGCCTCAAATATCAGTGAAATACACACCAAAGCATGCAGTAGATTGAAATAAGTTACAATCGGTGCCAAAACAAGCCTTGGGGAGTAATGCATATAAACGTTCAAATTTGGAACTAAAGAAACAAGCCAAACAACTTGACATAGGTTATCATACTTTCAGAATTCATAAATTAACAGTGATGGTGTCAAAATCATAGCCCGGGAACAGATGGCAAGACCACGGCATTCAATATAAGCATATCAATCTCATTGAACAAAGTTCTTCAGATTAATTGTAAATTCCGAAAACCTATCCATGAATATAATATTCTGGTACTGAGTTAAACGTTTTGCTAGCCGCTAGTGCGACTCTAGGAGTCAGGAAGCACACCAAGCTACATATTCCCTCCGTTCACTATATTATAAGATGTTTTAGGTTTAAAAAAATGCATGTACCTAGACATGCTTCAGTTTGTAGGTTCACTCATTTCGGTCCAAAGCTAGTCCACATTAAAATATCTAAAACATCTTATAATAGCGAACGGAGGGAATGCCTAACTTGGGGTTAGAATCTTAATCCGATATGCTTCCTATTTTAGGCTCTGGCAAGGCCCCAACAACTTGTACCTAATTTGGTGTTTGCCATCCCAATCCGAACATGGTGTGTTTGTGTGTTACTGAGCATCCTGCTCGGTAATAGAAACAAAAAGTGTGTTCGATGTTTTCCTATTCTACAGAGGCTTTGACTCGCCGATAATGCATTGTGGCACTTGTCTATATTATATATATATAAAATAACACCAGATAAGATAGCGAGTGACAACGGCCTATAGAAAGAGTTGAGGGAGTACCATCATCCTGCATTTATTCCTGTATTTTTAAAATCAGGTTATGTTACGGAGTGTACGTTACCCTACTTAATTGGCGGGTTATCCGATAAGCCATGTAGGACAAATGCACATACGCTTGCCTAAAGTGAAATTAAAGCTTATGCGTCCTCTTTCTTCAATACTACATGGTCGCGGCTTGCAATTGTCGTTTTCCGTCGAGGACTAACAATGATTAATACACCCCTTTGCTTTTACCTAGGATCAGTGACTGTTATCGACATTGTCCTACATCGCCTTTGGTTGGCATCTACGTTCAAATTTGGAACTAAAGTAACAAGTCAAATAGCTCGACAGAGATTATCATACTTTCAGAATTCATGAATTAACAGTGAGTCAAAACTAATAGCTCAGGAACAGATGGCAACACCACGGCATTCAAAATAAGCATATCAATCTCATTGAGCAAAGTTCTTCAGATTAATTGTAAATTCCGAAAACCTATGCATGAATATAATATTATGGTACTGAGCTAAATGTTTTGCTAAGCCATTAGTGCGACTCTAGGGCTCAGGAAACACACCAAGCTACATACTCCCTCTGTTCACTATTATTAGATGTTTTAGGTTTTACAAAAAAAAAATGCATGTATCTGGACGCGCTTCAGTGTGTAGGTTCACTCGTCTCGGTCCGTAACTAGTCCACATTGAAATATTTAAAACACCTTATAATAGTGAGCGTAGGGAATGCCTAACTTGGGGTTAGAATCTTAATCTGATAGGCTTTCCTATTTTGGGCTCTGACAAGAGGCCCCAACAACTTGTACCTAATTTGGTGTTTGCCATCCCAATCCGAACATGGCGTGTTTGTGTGTTACTATTGAGCATCCTCCTTGATACGGTAATAGAAACAAAAAAGGGTGTTTGCAGCTTTCCTATTCTACAGCATGATAGTATTCAGGATTCATAGAGCTGAATGGAGTCATCATGCATGTACCTAAATCCGCAGCTAAAACAGGGAAAAAAATTTGCAGATGCCAAGAATTCAAGTCTTGCCAGCCTACCTCTCTTTCCTATCCTGCAGGGACTTCATCTGCGTCTTGTAGTGGTTCTCGATGTACTGCTTAGCCGCCGCAACCTTCTGCTTGGTGGCGCTGGAAGGCGCCTCGTCGACGGGGGGCTTCCCGGGGTCCTTCCCATGGCTGGCGGGCACCGCGGGGCTCTTGGACTTGTCCCGCGGCTGGAACTTCTGGAACCAACTCCTCGCGGAATCCATCCTCCGCTCACAATGGCACCATCTCTAGAGCCGCAGAGAGAGATAGGGAGAGCCGCCTCTTTTGTTGACCAGTCCGGCAGCAGCCGTCCCCCAAGTCTTGAAACGGTCAAGTCCGCTGTGAATGGGTGGATCAGATGTCCAAATCGGTGCCTCCTTCTCCGTGGAACCCGATGCTGGGAGAAGGATGCCTGTTATATCTGAGAAAAAACATAGAAAATTAGCGCCAGTCGGAATCGTTCGCGCGGGGGGAGGGAACGGTCAGTGGAATGGTTTTCAGGTTTCTGCTATTCTCGGACACGGAACATAAACCCACCCACCCAGTCATCAGTCAAAAAATAAAAATAAAATGAAAACTAGACCACGCTGGGCGTTGAGATTATCCATCGACAAGCAACCTGGGAAGGGCGCTTTTGAGATCTCAATTTGCAGCAGAGAAAAATCCCGCCCGGGAAAACCTCGAGCGGCCGCATTCCGGCGCACGGGGGTTCGCGGAATTCGAGCCTGGAATCGCATTGCGGCCGCGCGAGGACCCCCCGGGAAATCAGAGGCGGAGAGCGGCACCAAACCAAAACCCCCCGTGACCATGAACTACCCGAAAACGCCACGGCGACCTGCCGAGCCGAGAACCGCGCGGCACGTCGCGGAGGAGCGCCGAATTCGGCTGCCGCCAGAGAGAGACCAACCAAAAGTAAAACCGCCCCACTGCTCCGGACCACGGCCGCGGCCAGTTCGCGGCGTAGGAGAGAAGGTGGGTAGGTAGGCGTAACCGGCGGCCGAAGCGGGCGAGCGGGGGCCGGGGCGCGGATCGGCGGGCGGGGGCGCTCACCTCGGGGCCGGGGCGGCGGCGGGGGGCGGATCTCGGCGCAGGTCGGACGGGGCGAAAGGGGGAACGAACGAACTACTCTCTCGTCTCTCGACTCCTTTTTTTTCCCTGCTGCTCTCCCACTCCGGGTTGGTGTTGTCTTTTCGTGGGTAAAGGCAAAGCGTGTGAGGATGAATGAAGAGAGAGAGAGAAAGGCAGAGACGATAGCGAGAGCGAGCGAGGGCAAGGGCAGTGCGTGCGTACGAGAGAAGTGTGGCTTGGCTTTGACTCGCCGATACGGCACGAAACGAAACGAAGCTTCGCCGTGCCTTCTGCTTCTCCTCTGTGCTGCGCAGGGGGCCGGCACAAACCAACTGCCGCCCACAGCTGCTCAGTCAAGCCCATCGGCCCGCTCATCACGCCCCGGTGCCGCCTATTCTATGCTGATCCGGATAATTGGTGGAGCTCAGCGTGCCGCCTCCGGGCGGCTCGGTTGACGGCTATCCCAGTGGCAAATTGTATGATTGTATAGTAGTATAATTTTATCACAAAGTGATGGCACTTGGTGTAAAGTATAGTTACATATGTACACTTCTTGTCACGTGTCTATAAAAAAACAACGATAACACCACGTACCATAGCGCAATGCATTGCGAAATCACTAAAGTCATAAGTAACGGTCTGTACAAAAAGTCGAGGGAGTACCATTAGGGCTGCAAAAGCGGGATCCGCCAGATCCTGCAAACTCCGGTAATTAATCAGTACAACTGCGGAAATCAAATCCAAATCTACCTAATTTGCACTATTCGGGAAACCATCCGCCCCGCGTATCCCGCGGCTTGCAACCCTAATTACCATCATCGCGCATTTCTTCCTGCATTTTTTTTAAAAAATATCTTATGCTCCAAAGTGCACGTTCCCCTCCTTAATTGCCATCATCGCGCATTTCTTCCTGCATTTTTTTAAAAAATATCTTATACTCCAAAGTGCACGTTCCCCTCCTTAATTGACGGGTTTTCCGACAAGCAATGTACGATAAATGCACGTATGCTTGCCTACAGTGAAATTAAAGGTTATGTGTCCTCTTTCTTCGACGTTGCATTGTCGTTAGCTTGCGGTTGTCGTTTCTCGCCGAGGACTGATAATAACTAATGCACCCCCTTGCTTTTATCTAGGATCGGTGTCTGTTGTCGACATCGTCCTACATGGTGTTTATGTTTTTGTTTGGTTCAACACCCATGTACATGGTGTTAAAATCACTCATTTCATTTCTTATTTCACGGTCGATTTGACACCGAGATCCGCGTAAAAATCATCAATTTTAGCAAATGTGTTATTTGGCTTATCACGAAGGAAGCTATAGCTAACCCTATTTAGTGTAAGTGGAAATATTTTAAGACAGCTTGGAACTCGTCGCGAATAGGCCAAACACGTGATTTTTAAACATCGATACCATGTCTTAAACGAAGGGTATATATACTTTAAAATCTACGTGATTTTATTTTTTGTGAAGTCAACCAATAAATATGATTTAAGAATAAATTCCCCATCACCGAAACAAAATCAATCTACTATGTCACAAAGTTGCATATCAAGTTTTAATCTATGTTGCCAGAACCAGAGGAACACAAAAAAAAAATCTACTGAAAACCCCTCAAAAAATCCATGTGAGTTTATCCTTTTTCATCTTTCACTAGGTGTACACTGATCACAGTTTGGGTTCAAATTTTCTGGGTAATTCATCATACTTACTACAAGTAAAATTTTCCATAATCATTTGGTCTACTTTATGAAGTTGGTAGGACTCCGTATCATTTAAAGGCAACAATCCTCGGTTTCTTATGGCAGACGCACAGTTCACACACGCCCAAGCTCAATGCGTCAGCGTCAGTGTGCGTGCATCATCGTGGAAAACACACTCTTATTCACACAAGTCATCAGCTAGCGCTCGTACACAGTGAACACTTTGATCGAGTCATCCCGCGGAAGCTGATAACAACAGTTGACGATCGCAAAGCACACAACGAGCTGCTAACCTACCACACACCCAACTGATGTGCACGCCACCAGCCAGCACGGGCCATGGCACCATGCCGTGTACGTGCTTGTCACGCGTAAGGTTGACACAACACGTACTCCGCCTTGCAGCTGCAAGACAAAGAGGTTGCTAGCTAACGTCTCCGGGAAGGCGTTCCCGTTGTCAGCCACCCACCGCCGTTGTACGAGAGAAACACCACGTACACGATCGACCCATCGACGGTGACACGCATGTTCAGAGTCCTAACAACCCGCAGACGCGTGAAATGGCACCTACAACATATGACTCAACTTTATTTAGATGAGGGTATAAGTATAACAGAGAAAAAGAGAAAGCAGGTGATCCCAAGGCGGCTAGGGTTTTCGTCCCTGCTGTAAGCACCCTCACCAGTCCGTCCGCTTCCCATGACCTCTTGGCGGACCCTGGTCTCTTACCGGTAGGAGGGTTTTCGTTTCCTGTTTTAGGTTTTTTTATGTGTTTTTTGTTTGGGATGGTGAGGAGGCGGCAATGACATCCTAAAGTTAAAATAAGGTCCTTATCGTCCTATCCTTGTTTCGGTGGTGTGTCGCCTATCACTGGCCGATGGCACATGGAGCTGTGTGCTCGGCAGATCTCCTGGGGCCCGGTCGATTTTCGTGTTCGTTGGTGTGGCTTTGGGTCGGTCTTTTCCAATCTACGTTTGTAGTCATTGGCAATGGTTTCTCTCGTGTGTTGGTCCGTTGGGATCTTAGCACGATGATTTTATATTTGTCTTATACAACAAGCTCTACTACTACACTCCGGTGATAGAGAGGCGAAGACGGTGGGGCGCCTTCGGCTCGTGCTTGTGTTTTTAGTCGTCGTTAAGTGGTCCAATGAACTATTTGTATTTTTTCTACTTTTAGAACTCTTTGTATTGTTGTTGATGATTGTTAATAGATCGATGAAATGTTTGCAAAAAAAATGTCTAGATATACTCGTATCTAGATGAAGCTAAATTATTTATATTTCCAAAAGAAGAGAGTGCTCCCTTCATTTGGGATTATAAGGGCGGAAAGCTTTTAAAATTTGTTAGGAATTAGTATAAGGTCTATCTCATTTCTTGTCTTCTCTCTACCAATGCATTTCAACTTTCTTTCTCTTCTTCTTTTTTGAGAAACTTTCTCTTCTCTCATGCATGTGAAATAATCGGTGCATTTAGTAATTGATGAGAAGAGTTATGCTTTTTTTTTTGGTATTTGCCAATGGGCCGTCTCCGTATACTACCTCAATTCCATAAAACAAGGTATATAAATTTAGTGAAAGTCGATATTGTTTAAGTTTGACTAAGTATAGAGACAAAATAAAAGAGTATCCGCAATACAGAATCTGTACCGATAAATTCACCATAAGATGAATTTCCATATTGTATTCATTCACTCGTAAATAGTGTAATTTTTTGTAAAGCTTTAGTCAAACTTAATACACTTTCACTAAAAATATACGTCCTGTTTTTTGAAACGGAAGTGGAACACAACAGTGGGGGCATGAGCGAGGGAGTCGCCGCCGCCCGGGTTGGAATCTCGGATCTCTGCTTCTTTGCTTCCGTTCCGGCCACTTCCCGTCAGTCGACCGAGTAGATTTCTTTCGTTTAACCCCATCGCCGGGGCAGGTGGGTTACCGTGCTGTGTGTGCCTTGTGTTACTGTGTGGTGTGTGCTCGCCGCCGGCCGCCGTGCGGATGCTGTGACCATGAGCGACGATCGCTTTTGCACGACGGAGGTACTACGTTCCTAAAGTCACACCTCAGCCGACCTGATGCGAACTCGGTTGGATCATAGGGCCAGCAAACGCGTTGTTGACAGTACAGACTAGCATTATAAAAGCAGCTTTTATTAGTAAACAGCTTTGGATCATAGCTCTTATTAAACATTAATTCGTAATTAACTAAGGGTCCTGCCGGTGCATGTGCATTTAAGCTTTGGCGGTTAGGCCACTCTCATTATCAGCCACATTGCTGTAGTTTGCCCACGAGTCACTACACCATCTTATTTGTCGTGTCTTTGATAGCTAAGTATTTAGTACAACAAAATTATACACTGTTATTAAGAATTTATATTAGTCTAATTGGATGATGGGTGCGACATTCAATAATCGCTACACTTGAATTGTGTAATTTGGTTGAGGGGCGATCATTTTATCATTTCTCTTCATTATCTATGTGTCATTCACACGTGTAATTTTTTTTTGGAGTGCTCATTTCTTCCCCCACCTTCTCTCTTCTCCTCCAACCCCTTGAGAGTCGAAAACCCTCCCTGTCTTCGCTCTCCTGGCGGCGTTGCCGCCTGCCATGGACATAGGAGGCTGGTGTGGGGTGTATAAAGTAGATGTAAATTAATTGGATATTCTTAAAACTTGCATCAATTAATACAAAGTTTTACTCCCCATATAAACAGTAGATACATGAGGCATTGCAATCGAAGTTACGTTGATGCACAAAAAGCAATAACAGTCGGATGTTCCAGCCTCTTGCCTTCCATGTATCCTCCTTCCATAGCAGTCACAACATTTTTCTCTGGTACTAATGACCTTATGGGAGACATACTAGTTTGGTGAAGCGGGCCACCTTGTGTTTTGTGTTTGCGTGGTTAATGCCTTTGGTTGCCTTTACCCCGTCGACGAGAGTTCTCGTGATCATGTATTTCTCAGATCTGCAGTGGGCTTCATCTTGTTGGTTTTTGGGCTCGGTCCTTGTTTTATGATTTTCGACATGTTTTTTCACTAATTAAATAACCACATTTTCTTAATTGAAGGATAAGGAATTATTTCTATTCTAGAAACAGCTTCTGGGTGTCGCTGATCGTACAGACTCGCATTATAAAAGCAGCTTTTATTAATCATGTTGTCATTATAAAGTAGCTCTTATTAGACATTAATTTGAATAATTAACAAAGGGTCCTAATGGTCCATGTGCACTTCGAGTTTAGGCCACTCTCATTATCAGCTGTATGTAGGTTGGGCATGAGTCATGACGCCATCTCATTGTCATGTCTTAGATATCTAAGTATTTAATGTATTAAAAAGATTATTAGTCTAATTGGATGATGGGTGCTGACTTGTCATAAGTTTCTACGTTGGATCGTGTAATTTGTGCGAAGAGGCGGCCATTTCATGATCTCTCTTCATTATCTATGTGTCACTCACATGTACAAAATCCCATGTATATGTTTTTTCCCCTAATATGATAAAGACCATCGCTACCACAATGCTTTTCTTTTGACCATTCTTTTCTCGCTTATGTGCCTATCATATGTTAGCTACCCGTAAATGAGATACCACGATGCCTTGCGTGTCCTATCATGATTTAAACATCACTAAGTCATTCTCTATCTCCGATGTTGAAGACACCCTGCTGGTGCTGGTTCTCTGAGTTACCTGAAAAAGCAGGAACAGGATGGTGTTTGACGCGCAATGGCTAACCCTCGCCAACATGTTTCGCTCCTCGTTGATCACTGTCACATGTGGCTTCATCGCCAACCGCACCGCCTCTCGCATTATTCGGTAGATGCTTGGCTTGCCCAGTTAACGGCAACCTGGATATTTTGTAAAATTTTCTATGCTCTCGTGTCGAAATTCGTGTTGTAACCGTGAACGTCGCGATGTTGTCGCTTGCTTTAATGAAAATTTACTTCAGGTGGTGTGCTTTCTCCCACTTTTGAGTCTTAAAAAAACATAAATGGTACTCAAATAAGCTGAAATAAAAATAGGCTCGTTGTAAGACAAGTATAAAACTAGTTTGACGTTTCATACATAACAAATACATAAATATATACGCAGGTTTACCAATTGTTGTCAGTCTAACACTTCTTTAACATCAAGGAGTGTTTTGTATGCAAGTTGAATCGCACGAACAGACGAATTATTCCAAAACCTTATTATTTGTTTGTTTGTTGCCCAGAAAAACCCTTTGGTTTTTGATGCTCATTGCCACCTGAAAATGATTTGGATTTTGGTAAGCAGAACTGTGATGAATGCACTGCATTCTAATCACCCTGATTTGCGTACTATCAAATCATCCCGAATCTATAATATCTAAATTGGAGCAACCCACTAAGAGTAATTCTCTCAACATGCAAGCATGCCACATCATTTTTTCAGTTTCTGATGAGTTGTATGCCATGTCACATTCGTTCCATGTCAGTCTATTCCAATAAGATGGCCTTCACGCCTCTCCTTCCTAGCTACTCCTCACACGGTTGCAGTTTTCGTTCCAACTCCTCAAAGGCACTCATTTTTTTGGAGCAATATTTCAGCTGTTAAACACTCATTAACAAGACTCCCATTAACGTGTGTCCATTTCGCCTTTAGACCTTCTCAATCTAAGACGTCTTCTCCCCTTCTGTCGCCTCAACAGGTGCATATATACCTATAGCCTCCCGTGCGAGAATCATCACTGCCTGTGTGCTTCCAGTGCCACGACTTACCAGCAAGATGCCTCCTGTTCCTCCTTCCTCTTTCTCTTTGTTGGCATGCCAGCTCTGGTCGTCTTTGCAGTGCATGAACTCGCGCTTGGAGCTGTGCCAAACCTGCGTTAGTGGCACTCCTGGGATCTGGTTGAGATGGGATGCTGTGAAGCAGGTTAAGTGGTGGATTTTCCCTTGCATACGAGGCACACTAACACAAGATCCCTGCCCTCATCTTCCAGGTTGATGCTCTCCAAACATCTGGTACTGAGCCAACTGCTCGACATAATGCCCCTAACGGAGAACTGTTTGATACTCCCGCTTATGGGATGTGAGATTGGTAAGAAAATCTCTTATGTTAGATATTGCATATTGTCTCGTGCCCATTAATTATATTCTACTTAAGAAAGTATACCAATTCTGATCACACTTGCGCATGTTAGGCAAGCACGGTTCATACACCTCTTAAACATGAGATGATTAATGATAGTACAATCTAACATTCATATTCATTTTCCAACCAGATGAATCACCTCAACGATTTGTTTGGCTTTTCTTAAACATTTTGACATGTGAAGGGGACAACCATCATACATGTAATTCACCACTGGGCAGATAGTATTACAGAGATATTACTTTTCAGCATTGCTGGCTTTATACTATTACATACTAATTCTGCATACTGGACGTTCATGTGTAATGTAGGAACTGTAAGCAAACCAATATATGTGGCAGAATTATTTTTTGTTTAGGTGAGCCTGCTAAAGGTAACCCATATTACGTCTGAATATAATATTTATACTGAAATATATTCACACAGACATATGTGCCTTTTTATTACTAGAAAAAGGACCCTGGCTCTTCCCGAACTCTTTTCCAAATTTCATATCACATAGCTTATAGCTTGGATGCGAATCTTTTATTGGACCTGAGTGTTGGTTGTGCATTTATATTTCTCGTGCTAACCTTCCTTGGAAAGCAATCGCCTATAATCTAACATTCATATTCATTTTCCAACCAGATGAATCACCTCAACGATTTGTTTGGCTTTTCTTAAACATTTTGACATGTGAAGGGGACAACCATCATACATGTAATTCACCACTGGGCAGATAGTATTACAGAGATATTACTTTTCAGCATTGCTGGCTTTATACTATTACATACTAATTCTGCATACTTGGACGTTCATGTGTAATGTAGGAACTGTAAGCAAACCAATATATGTGGCAGAATTATTTTTTGTTTAGGTGAGCCTGCTAAAGGTAACCCATATTACGTCTGAATATAATATTTATACTGAAATATATTCACACAGACATATGTGCCTTTTTATTACTAGAAAAAGGACCCTGGCTCTTCCCGAACTCTTTTCCAAATTTCATATCACATAGCTTATAGCTTGGATGCGAATCTTTTATTGGACCTGAGTGTTGGTTGTGCATTTATATTTCTCGTGCTAACCTTCCTTGGAAAGCAATCGCCTATATATAACACAAATGTGTTCACACGTGTTGCTTGAAATTTTGTATTTGTACTCTCCTTTTCGTTCATGGCAGAGTATCATCAGTTCATGGAGAATGGAAGGAGACAAAACCAAATACATACAACACTTGTGAAAATCGGTCAAATTACGTTAGGAATTATGCTACTTTTTCTATAATCATGCAAAGAGGATAGATGGTCATGGCACCTGTAGTTGGGTTGGATTTCTGTCATTTGTGTTTGGCCTCTAATCTTCTACCAGTTATAAATGGAGAAGAAGTCTTTAAAATATTTTGCTGTTATTAGCAATCTTGCTCTTCTCTTATTATTTCTGTTATTTTTCATATTATATTAACTGTATCCAATGAAATCATTTTCATGCCTCTTCTGCTAAGTAATGGATGGTGACTTGTGATGGTAGGTTATTCTCAGTCCATCTGCTCCAAAGAACTGTTGTTTAAATAATCGGTCGATTCAACGATTAATCGGTTGATTTATCGCTACTCGGTGCGTCACCGATTAGCCGATTAACTCATTTATCGACCAATAATTCCATTAATCGTCAACCAACCGAGTTGACACCGATAAACGCTTTTCTCAACATTGAAAAGAACACATCAAGTTTGATTAGAGAGGAAAATGAAAGAAATGAGCTCGTGAATCCATTAGTTGTGATCACAGGTTTATAACCATTGCGTTGAAAGTTTTAACACGAATCATCCTTTGTCAGAAAAAAACACTTTGATGTCCCGCAACAACGTGCGGGGTATCATCTAGTTAATAACATGTTGTTGCCAACAATGCATGTGCTCATCTCAGGTGAGATTGAATTGAGAAAGAAAAATATCTCCAGGAATTGAACAGTTGACCTCTCGCTTTCGATCCCTCGTCTCTCCCACTCTTCCTCCCCGCGGTTAAGTTAAAGTTAAACCAGACTCAAACACACCACGCACCGCCCGAAACGAGCAGCAGCACTGCACCGCGCTGCGCCGGCCAGATCGCCGCCCGCCCGCCTCCGCCGCCTAGCCTCGTCCTCCCTACCACGACGCCCGCGCCGGCAAGGGCGAGAGGCTAGCCTCGAGGCCGGGCTCCCTCCCCGCAGGCCGCGGCGCCACCACACGACTCCGGGATCTCGAGGTAGTTACCCGCTTCCGACCGACGCTTTCTTCCCCCTTCTTCTCCCTTCCATGCCTCGTCCTAGGATACGCACGTTCCGGGGAGTGTGACCAAGTGACTGGCGAATTTTCGTTAGGATCTGAGGTTTGGAGTGTCGGATCTCCCGGTGATCTGGTCCGCACCGGGGGTTGGTGGTGGAGATCTTGCAGGTTAGGTGAACAGCTCGGTTTCCTAGATGCAAATCTGTGCCAAGGTGGATAATTTTCGGACCAAGATTTCCTATTACTTGCGCCTCTAGAATTTACTTCGAATGTGTGGACATTGGGTGCTGTCATATGAATCTCGCTTTAGTTAGTTCTTGCTTACTACAGTCGTGCGTCCAAGCTTGTTTATTTATGGTACTGTACTAGGATATGAGTAAGATCAAGCTCGCTCAGTACCCAGTTTAGGTCTCGGACTCGGCATTAACATGTTTCCTGCAATGTTTTCTTGGAATGTAAATGTTGTGACAGTGCAAACTCTATGGCCTCCAATTGCAGTTTGCACTCAAAGCATAGTTGTGGCTAGTGCAGGGGTTCCAACTCTTTTCTCACAGTGCATAATGTTAAACTTAATATTCATGTCTTGATCCATCTAACTAAGACGTTGGTTTTTCCCATCTCCATTGAGCAGGTCTCTTGAGTTCATGTGCAGCACATAGTGCTTAGTCTGTGTTGAATTCTTATGAGATCAGTAAACTGCTATGGATATGTGAAGCACACCTGAAGAAGCCCAAATTGTTTCGTACCGGTGAATGACCAGTATTTTGTCTGTTTCAGATCTTAGTATCCCTAGAGATGGAAGGAAGACAGACAGGTTTATGGTAAACCCTTGTGATTTTTCGTGGGAGGTCAGCAAGTGGTGGCCTGATTAAGATTGCTACCAACACTCTGTGGGTTCATCTCAAGTTAGTGATGGTGAGAATGAAGTTCCCCAGGCGTTATGTCATAGTACTGCTGACATTCATCTGCACTAATGTTTGTTACATTGAGCGTGTGGGTTTCTCTATTTCATACACCGTAGCAGCTGATGCAATCAATGTGAATCAAGCAAACAAGGGCATGATACTATCCATGTTCTACTATGGTTATGTTTTGTCACAAATTCCTGGTGGATGGGCAGCTCAGAGATTGGGAGGCAGACGTGTTCTGCTGCTGTCGTTCCTGTTGTGGTCTTTGATATGCGGTCTGATTCCACTGGACCCCAACAGAGTAGTCATTCTGGTTCTTTCTCGCCTTTTTGTTGGTGTAGCACAAGGTTTCATATTTCCTGCCATTCACACAGTTCTGGCTCAATGGGTGCCGCCGCAGGAACGCTCTCGCTCAGTGTCTTTAACAACCTCAGGGATGTACCTCGGGGCTGCCGGTGGAATGCTGTTTTTTCCAAGTCTGGTGAAGCACATGGGTCCCCAATCTGTTTTCTTTGTTGAAGCAGTACTTGGAGTTGCATGGTCTTTAATTTGGTTGAAGTTTTCCAGTGAGCCACCTCGCACTGACCTTCCAAAAGTGTCAATGCCAAAAGTAGCATCTCGAGAGAAGATTAAGGCGCTAGCAGGTGGGGTTGTTGCACCTCGGACTGTGAAGATACCATGGCGTAGGATTATCTTCAGTCTACCTGTTTGGGCAATTGTCGTGAACAACTTCACTTTCCACTATGCCTTGTATGTTATCATGAACTGGCTGCCTACGTATTTCGAACTTGCCCTTAAGCTTAGCCTCCAGGATATGGGATCCTCAAAGATGCTTCCATATTTCAACATGTTTATTTTCTCCAATATTGGTGGAGTGGTTGCTGATCACCTGATTACAAAAAGGATCTTATCAGTTACCAAGACAAGGAAGCTCCTGAACACCATTGGGTTTGTTGTCTCGGCTGTTGCACTTATGGCCATTCCTTCATTCGGGACACCCTCAGGGACTGTGATCTGTTCATCAGTAGCTCTTGGTTTTCTGGCTCTAGGAAGAGCAGGTTTTGCAGTGAATCATATGGATGTTGCTCCAAAATTTGCCGGCATAGTGATGGGGGTTTCCAATACAGCTGGGACATTGGCTGGGATAGTTGGTGTTGGCCTGACGGGAAATATTCTGGAGGCTGCAAAGGCTTCTAACATGGATCTAACTAGCTCCGAAACCTGGAAAACAGTCTTCTTTGTTCCAGGATACCTTTGTATTTTTAGTTCAGTCATTTTCTTGATTTTCTCAACTGGTGAGAAGATTTTCGAATAGAGGCTGATCATTTTTGGCTGTTCTTTTCTTCTCATTTACGGTGAGGCAGGATAGCAAAACGGGAACCACACACATGTATTTGTTCATTATCTGTCAAATTTCAGAGTTCAGACTGCACCCCACATATGTTCAGAAGTAATGTTATGTTAGTAAAAGTATAATACTTCTATAATAGGCTGTGTTATTGGGAATGATCTCATGATTCTGTTATTTCAGCTGGCTGGTTGGCTTATTTGCCACTTACTTTGGGGTAGTTTCTTGCCCTTATGTCCTAGACATAAGAAATAATTTGAATTGTGCATGATAGCAAGAAATCATGATGATATGCCATTCCTTTTTTGCTAGCAGGATCTGACAAGAAAATGTGATTGGGCTATATGTTCGAAAAAATGAATGTGCTATTTAAATTTATCATTGTGAAAGCTGACTGCAACATTGTATTTGTTGTTGTTTTGGGTTGCTCATCAAGCATATCGCTCGATTACTGCAACATTGTAAGCTCCCTTTGGATGTGTAGAGATGCATATGTGACCTGTTAAGTCTTGCGAAATATTAGTTTGAACAATCAGTGCTCATTAGATGGCTCATTGTGTCCTTCAATTGATATTGTCTTTTGAGCACGGCGTTCCTACTGAACATGTCTTACAATAAATAGACACTCAAAATAAAGGTCAAACGGAGGGTCACCCGCTTACAGTATTCCTTTACAAACAAAAATGGTGGAAAACATAGAACCACATAACTAATAAAAACAAGGTAGTGGTAACTATAATCCCCCCCCCCCCCCCCCACACACACACACACACCCCCGCGGGATTGATTTGTGTACTTGTTCGAACTCTGTGCCGTGTATGCGGTAGCCATGACACGATTTCACAGAACTAATATGTGCTGCATAAATAAATAGAAAATTACAATAGAAAATTACCAAATTCTCAATTCAATGGAGTCTAATGATGTACTATTTAAATACTATAAATATGGACTAACTTATCAATGCACGATACAAACAAAACTAATTACAAGCCCACAAAACAAAAGAATGTGTATGCTTGATAGTTTGTACAAACAGATGGCTAGTTGACTGTTTCTTTTTCCACATACAAACCCTTTTAAAAATCCATCTCGCACAAACTTATGTTGTATTGAAAATCTGTATTGGGCTGTTGAGATCGAGTACATCTTTCCAGTTCAAACCTTGAGACTACAAAACAAATTTTACTCTTCAACTTGCCATACCGTTGTGTCCATATTTTTTAAGCATATGCGTAGGATTGTATGATATCGCTTTTACATCGGGATATTAAAGACAACACAATACATATCGGGTTAGGACTAAGATCCTACCAGATTAAAATACCATCACAATACATATATGATTAGCAACGATAATATCACAAAATCGGAAGATACTAAGACATGTATCGAGATAGTGACAAGCATGGGTACCAACACCGTCATGTGCGTTTAACCAATGTGTCACTCTTCCTAGCATCATGGATCATCCCCCACATGACCAAATATTATGACTATATTTTGATCGTCTTCAATTCCCGCAAAGTTGGTTCAAAATTCTTGCGTTTCACATGGGGTCTTGATTACCCATCAAGCAACACAATGATGGCCGGTGTCGTGTGAGCATGCTCTAACATTTGCTTTTGTCATTTCCTACAAACCTTTCACACACCCACGCGCATTTAGCTTCTTGTTTTTCCTCCTAAAACGTACTACAACACAAATTAGCTCAGCTGTTAACAGAAAGACACTATTAACGTGGCAAAGGATGACAGAAAATAAACAAAGGACAGCTACTAAGAAACACTTTATTAGGAGACTTGAAGTCCATATCAGCACACAGAAGGGATCAGCGATAAAGAGGTCGATAGAGTAGCACACACGCCACGCCAAAGTCTTCTCTCAGCACAATATACTAGTATCACTCCATTATTTTTGCACACGAAATTATTTCTTTATCTACGCCGACATGCTATACCATGTCAACAAATAATTTCCTGTTCCCGAAATAAAAAATCTCAAACTATCATTTTCAGTCTGTAATATGATTTCGTCACGCATATTTTTTTTCGAGTCCAAAGAAAGAAAGAAAGAAGGGAAGGGAAGTAAGCAAGCCGTACTGAGGGGAGCTTCCCCCTGTATCTCTCTTCCCTCTCGCAGCTCCCAGATCCAAAACCCAGGCGCGTCCGCCTCCCGAAATCCAAACCCTAGCGCCCCACTCGCGCAGCCGCCGGGATGAGGGGCCTCAGGGCGGACGGCGGCGGTGGCGGTGGCGGCGCCTCCTCCTCGTCTTCCACCGCAGGTGAATTTCCTTCCGCTGGCTGGCAGTGCTGGTGTATATTCTTCTTCTGGTGGGCTGCTGTTGAGTTTGATCTGCTTGGGCTCAGTGGTGTCAGCGCTAGAATTTGTGCTACAAAAGACGCGCTTTTTCTCTGTCTGCGACGCGCGTTCCTGCTGAATTTCTTGTTCTCCGCGTGGTACCAACGGAAATTTGTGTTTTTGTTTTTCTGCTGCAGAGAACTCGCGCTTCGACGCGGCGCAGTATACGTTCTTCGGCAAGGCGCCCCTGGAGGGACTGGAGCTCGGCGGTCTGGCGGATGATGGAGGTGTGGACGGCTACGGCGGCGGGTTCGGTGGACATGACGACGGGGCTTACCACTTGTCTCCTGTCGGGGAAGAGGTGCGGCTCTCTCTCTCAGCGACTTTGTATAAGAAAGCCGGCTTCCTTGTTGATATGAACTGTGCGCACAGCGTGATTCGTGAGGTTCTGATTTCGCTGGTGCCTGCTACTGTTGGAAAGCTATGAGTTGTGTGCATTGCATAGCTTCATACAGTCTTGAATTATGCTGGTGCGTGCTACTGTTGGGATGAGTGGGTACTCTTTTCTGCAGTAGGATGATTGCTCGTGGTTTTGACCTGCCTGCAGTAGGATGATGCAATGCATCAAGCATAAGGACTATGTGTCTAACTTTTGGCGTAGTGGGATCAGTTTTTTGCGGAAAAGAACTCTCGCTCGAGTTTTAGATACGAAAATTGTGTCCATAAAGAATGCTCTGTGATTCCCTCAAACTGTGTAATTGTGTAGATAGAATTCTGTGTGCCTTTTGGCTGGCTAAGAAAGTCTTGAAAAATTTGATGTTTCTAATTGGTGACATGACTGAACAAGATTCTTTTTTTTTTTGAAGAAAATGGTTGATACATTACCTGAGTAGTGTTAACTAGGGACACTATTTTCTCAGAATTACTCAGTACCAAGAAATGTGAATTAGGCTAATGTCAACAGGAAAAGACATGATGGCAGTGTCTGTCCTAGGATTCAATGAACTTCCTTGGTTACTTGGTCTGGTGCTATAACAGTTGCCTCCCCTGGTTTAGTTTAAGCTTACATTGCTCTCTAGCCCAAATGTGCTTCACCATGGAATGAGGAGTTGGCAATCAGAATCAAATGTTACAACTGTAGGTTCTTCTTTGAAAATTCAAAATTACCGACCTGCACCTTCGCAGAATGTTGGTTCAAGCTTTCTTTCTGCTGCCCTAGTAGCGCTACGCCTGACCACATACACAAGCACCCTCATTTTTTTAGCCATTAGAACTGAGATTTGAGTACACACATCCATCTTTCGAGCCGGCCTGATCACCAGGTGCAGTTTAAAGAGATTACTATTTAGTATGGAACTATATAGGTGACGCCTTGTAGTATTTGAAGGTAACAAGTGCGAGCTTATGTTGCTTAACTGCATTTACTGTTAGGTAGTGGATATAATTGTGTAGGACTATAAGCTATAGTTACTTAGCTATTATACTTGAATGAAGGATTTGTAGCTTTTATACTTTTCTGGTGAGCATCGTGCTATATTTTCTCTCTTTGCAGTTTGATCCTCCCAATATAGCATTCCTAGTTAGCCATCAAACCTTCGATTCTACATTCTGGAACATCTAAATTTCCACTACTTTAATATTAAATTGAATATTTGAATGTTACCAATTTATTTCATCGGCTGTTCCAAGATTTGTTTATTCTGCAAGTCTTTTCCTGCCTACTTATTAACTTCGGTCACATTCTTTCAGCACTGCTTTCTTGTTGACTCCTGTAGCCACATTTCTTCTATACTTCATGATGATTTTTTCTTGCTCTTATATTCATGCAGATTGATTGTATGAGTAACTTGTCTGAAATTGATGATCTTGCAAGCACTTTTGCAAAGGTTAGCAACTTATATCACTAACTTGACTACTTCAGTTAGTGTATTACTGTCTTATATTTCATTACCATGGTTTTATTATGTGTAATTATCTACCACAGTCGTAAGCAATTAGCGTGTCAGAGGGTGGCAAATGATCCTTTCAGTAGCATGCTTTTGAAGGCTTACCACTTCATGCTCAGTTGTAATTATTTCTTGAACCTTTTCATGATTCTTTGTAACATGTAATACAGTCAATTAGTATCTATTGTGTCAAATTTAGCAATGCTGAAAGGGACTTTCTAAAGATTGCTGGAGTATACTGTTAAAATGTAAGGGAACACTCCCTTCCTTTTTCGGTTTCAGCCATTCACATATAAGGGGATAAATCAAACCAGATTTTCAGATTTAATTGGTCACATAAGTTCAAAATTTGGGATGAAGTTTGCAACTGCAATTTTACATGTCTAAACACTAAAGTTCAGATTTCGTAATATTTTAAACATAAGTGGACTAGATATAGTACTTTGTAGAGAGATCTTTAAGCCTCGTGAGTTAAAACTTGGTATAGTACTATAGGTCATGGACCACCTGCTGTTTTTGCATTTTTATCTATTGGAGTGCATACTGAGCAATGCCTTGTCTTCAGTTGAACCGAAGTCTTAGCGGAACAAGGAACCCGGGTGTCATTGGTGATAGACGATCAATCTCCAGGGAAAGTAAGTACCATTTCTACCCCCAGTTATTAATGAAGCTTAACATTAGAAAAGCTTATCCATGTTACCTGCAGTCTAAATATAGGTAAAAAGTATCATTTCTGTCCCTAGTTAGTACTGAAGCTTAAAATTCGAAAAGATTATCCATTTTACATGCAGTCTAAGCATCGGTAAAAAGTAATATTTCTGCTCCCAGTTAGTACTAAAGCTTCAGAAAAGCTTATCCATGTTACATGCAGTCTAAAAACATAGGTAAACTTAACACTATGCCAAGAGCTATAATTTAGACATGTTTAATAGGAGAAAAATATCGAAATGATAACCAGACCCTAAATGTTATACATATATGTCTTAGAGTTTTAATTCCTTATTCTTAAATGTGCCTGTGTTCCTAAGCTAACTATTATGTTCCTTTAGGTTCTTTGACTACCGACTGGGTTCCGGAAGCAGAGTTCACTAATTGGGTGGACCAGGATATAGTAGACAGCAACGAATTTCTGAACAGCAAGCAATTGTGTTCACATCAGCAGTATTTGCCTCAGTTTGGAGAGTCGAAACCATTGAGCCGAACATCATCCTATCCTCTGGAACAACTACAACACCGCTCCAGTGAACCTATTCTGGGACATGGATCTACTTCATTTACATCCTATCCTCCACCAGGTAGTGGCGGATTATCTTATCCTGCGCAGGGTCTTACTCGACACTCGAGCATTCCGTCACCTGGTGCTGGATACCAAATGAGTTCTCCAAGTTCATCGCTTTCTGGTTCTCCATATAATATGACTAGTCTACCTCATGGACTGCGATATGGGCGAAGCATGTCTTACACTGCAGGTGATCTGTCGGCGAACAACTTCCTGCAAAATGAATGGACAAATCAAGCTAGCCCACATGCTTTTGAGCACCTTAATCTACATCCCAGTTTATTGCAGCAGCAGTTATCTTTTCCGAGTAGTTCAGTTTCTTCATTGCTATTTTCTCAGCAGCAGCAGCAGAAGCAAAGATTGCCCCTAGCCCAACCATCCCATCACAATTACCTAAACATGCAGCCTCACTTCTATCACCATCATTCTCCAGAGATGATAGGAAAGTTTGATCATGTTCCTAGTGTGCCTTCACCTAGAGACAAGAGATCCAGGTCAGGAAGAGGAAAACACAGTATACGCTTTTCTCAACAACCTTCTGATACAGTTGGCCAGAATGTTGACAATGGGGCAGTAAAGTTCAGGTCAAAGTATATGTCATCTGAAGAGATAGATACTATTTTAAGAATGCAGCACTCTGGAAGTCACAACAGTGATTCTTACGTCGATGACTACTACCACCAAGCTTGTATAGCCAAAAGATGTGCCAATTCTCAGCAGAAGATCAATTTCTCCCCTGTGTCGATAAAAGAGTTCCCCTCAAAGTCCCGGTCTGGAGGTGATAAACATTCATTTCTAAAGGTTGATTCTGTTGGAAGAGTATCTTTCTCTTCCATACGCAGGCCTCCTCCTCTCCTTGAAGTTGATACTGTTGCATCTGGTGATCGCAAGTCATCTGCAAGATCACTAGAGAAAGAGCCAATGCTGGCAGCCAGAATTACTGTTGAAGATGGTTTGTGCCTTCTCCTAGATGTGAATGACATTGACCGCTTGTTACAGTCTAGCCAGGCACAGGACAACAGCTTCCAACTCAGGCGGAGGCGACAGGTCCTCCTTGAAGGCTTAGCCACATCACTTGAACTTGTCGACCCTTTTGGCCCCAACAAACCTGGTAATTCATCTGGATTGGCCACGGATGACCTTATTTTTCTTCGCATTGTGTCTCTCCCTAAAGGACGTAAGCTTCTGGCCCGTTATCTTCGACTTGTGGTCCCTGGAAGTGAGCTGACCCGCATAGTTTGCATGGCTATCTTTCGACATCTCAGGAGCCTGTTTGGAGGTTTGCCGTCAGATTCTGGTGCGGCAGAAACAACGGTTACTCTTGCCAAGACCGTGTCTTCTTGCGTGCATCACATGGAACTAAGTGCTCTCAGCGCTTGCCTTGCCGCTGTCGTCTGCTCAACGCAACATCCACCTCTGCGCCCTCTTGGTAGCTCTGCTGGAGATGGGGCTTCTCTGATCATCAAATCAGTACTGGATAGAGCAACCGAGCTACTGGCCGATCCTCACTCTGCAGCCAACTACAGCAGATCAACCCGTTCTCTTTGGCAGGCGTCATTCGATTCTTTCTTCGGACTTCTGACAAAATACTGTGACAGCAAGTATGGGAGTATTCTGCAGATGTTTGCCACGCAGGACTCCAGTTCCGTGGCTGGACCTGAAGCCTCGAAGGCTGTTAGCAGGGAGATGCCCGTCGAGCTTCTGCGCGCAAGCCTTCCACACACTAGCGAACAGCAACGCCAGATGCTTCTTGATTTTGCTCGGAAATCTATGCCTGTGATTGGTTCTAATCATTCTGGTGCGAGCATGTCTTCAGGTGGTAATGCCACTTCCGAATCGGTTCCCGGCTAAACTATATATGCAGCCTATCTTCGGATAGTATTTATAATCTTTGGAGACATGCTTCCTGTCTCGCGGGATGCGGGCTTGGAGAAGTTCCATTGGCTCCGGTGAAGTTAATCATTCCTCAGACCTGTGACTGTGTCTAGGATCGAGATTAATTTGTAGAACCGACAGTCTCCTTCATGTGGGGTAATTTCGTGTAATACCCACCTGATGGCTATATATATCTATGATGGTAGATTGTTCGTGTATGTACCCTGTTGTAACTCTGTGCAGTGATGAACCTGATGCCTCTTTGGAGGAACCTAGTTTAAGTGTTTGACCCCTTATTTTCACCCAGTGAAAAAGAAGGTAATGGACAGAAATGGTCTGCAGCCATCTTGTGAGTCTTGTGGTTGTTTCTTGGTGGTGGAGAGGGGGGTCTTGTTCCTGTGTGGGTGGTGACAGTGTTAAGCTCGATTTGCTTTATCTATATGCTTCGTGAGATATGACTATATGAGATGGATATTCATCTGTGAAATCTTTGCTTTATTACCCTGATATATTTTGATGTTTTATATCCGATTTTTTTTTATTGTGCATTGTATTTTTTTTTTGCATTTACTCCTTGCTTGGTCCTACATAACTGGACTTTGTTCCTGGGAATTTGTATGGAAGTAATTTGCCATTCTGTTTCCTGTTTGCTATCGTCAAAGAAGCTGATCATGTTTGCAAAGCAGATGATGACAGACTGAGTTTTCTTACCGGAATCTTCTTCGTCCCCGGCGGCGAGCTCCAGGCAGAGCCATCGTCGATGTCGGCGGCCCTGCCGGCGTAGACGCCGGAGAAGATCAAAACCGCTCTGCCAAACAACATTACCTGGCTGTCAATTAGAGAACTGGCGGGGCTTTGGGGTGATCGCCGTGTTCCGCGAAATACCCATCCCACCCTTCCCGCCTCGAGCATTCTCACCCGGATCTCAGGGGTAAATCCGTAACAACCAGCCAAACTCTCTCTCCCGGCTTCGGAACCATCGCCTCCGCCCGTGCTACACATCAGCGGCGATGGCGGCCTAGGGTTTAACCGCCTCGATCCGCCCGCGCGCCCGCGACAATGCAGAGCTCGCTCGCTCGGCCTCCGCCGGCCCTGGCGGCCTCCGCCAGCGTGGGATTTCTCGCTCGGCCCAGGCCGGCGTCGGTGGTGCGATGCCACGGGGAGCCTTCGGCGGCGGCAGCGGCGTCCTCGACGTCGGGGTGGGCCCCGCCGACGCCGTTCACGGGGAGGGACCCGGACCTGAAGAAGCCGGCGTGGCTGCGGCAGCGGGCGGCGCAGGGGGACAAGTACGCCAGGCTCAGGGAGTCGCTCGGGGACCTCAAGCTCAACACCGTCTGCGTCGAGGCCCAGTGCCCCAACATCGGAGAGGTAGCAGACTCAACCTCGCTCAAATGCGGTCTATCAGGAATTTGTGATGCTGGTATCAATTTTCTGAACAATTTGGCTCGGTTTCGCGATGATTTGCCTGCAGTGCTGGAACGGGGGCGGCGGGGCGGGCGGGGAAGGGGACGGCATCGCCACGGCGACGATCATGCTCCTCGGCGATACCTGCACCCGGGGCTGCCGATTCTGCGCCGTCAAGACTAGCAACAAGCCTCCGCCGCCGGACGCCCTCGAACCTCTGAAGACGGCCGTGGCGGTCGCAAGTTGGGGGTACCATCGCCGACGATTATCGGTGTGTTCCAGGCGGTTGGTTCAGATGATCTGATATAAATGGTGTTCTTTGCAGGGTGGACTATGTTGTGCTGACAAGCGTCGACAGGGATGACATCCCTGATGGTGGAAGTGGTCATTTTGCTGAAACTGTGAGAGCTCTAAAGGTATGTCCCCTGTCGCCTGAATGTGGCAAGTAATTTTGTGAGTTCAGTTTGTGATGATGGTTTGGGGGCTTCTTTTCAGGAGCTCAAGCCTGGGATATTGGTGGAGTGCCTGACATCAGATTTTCGAGGTGACCTGGAGGCAGTTGCGTCTTTGGCAAACTCTGGTCTAGACGTGTATGCGCACAACATCGAAACCGTGAGGAGTATGCAGAAAGTAGTTAGAGATCCACGAGCAGGGTAATGCATTTCTCTGATATATTTTCTTCAAATTATTCAGTCTATGGTGGAACCTAAAATACTGCATTTTATACACAAAAAAACGTTGCTGTTGAATGGACTTCAGTTTTTACGCACACGCTTTGTGTTAAGGTACAAGTGAGGCTGGAATATGCTAGTCAGAGTGCATACTTGTGCTTCTACTATTGTGCCTACGAGTAGGAGATTCATCTAAATACACTATACCATCAATATGCCCTGAGTTCATGACACCCTGACTCCCATATGCAATACTCTGATGATTGATTACCTACCACTCATAATTTTGATACCTAAAAAGTGTGAATGATAATGCTAGAAGCAATTACAGAAGTAAAATCACTAATGCCATCATATCAGCATCCTGCAATGTAACTTTTATCTTATTTCCAGTATGCTATCTCCACAGATATGATCAGAGCTTGTCAGTACTGAAACATGCGAAAGCTTCCAAAAAGGGCATGGTAACGAAGTCCTCGATCATGCTTGGTCTAGGTGAGACAGACGAGGAGATAAAGCAAACCATGGCTGACTTGAGGGCCATTGATGTTGATATTCTGACCTTGGGCCAATATTTACAGGTTTGATGTTCAAACCCAGTTTTCTGCGGAGAAAGTTGAACCACTTTACATTGTACTGTTTATAGTTTATACCCTGTTGGCTTCCTTTGTAAATGCCATAACACCCAAATCTCCTTGATTATGCAGCCAACAGAAAGACATTTGAGAGTAAGAGAATACGTGACTCCTGAGAAGTTTGATTTCTGGAAGAAGTATGGAGAATCTTTAGGATTTGTGTATGTTGCTAGTGGACCTCTGGTAAGTTTTACATATAGCTGGTTATTCATTTTGATAATATCTGATACAAGGATACCTCTTCTTTTATTTATATATAAAAGAGAAGTCATAACTTTACCAATGCTCACTAGTCACTAGTCACTAGTATAGGAGGGGAAATTGTTCCTTGTCTTGCACCCATCAACAAAACATGTATCTCCTGGTTATCCAGCTTGTAGGACCACACAAGCAAAATAGATAGCACTCCCAGTCATGTTAGGTTTTGGCATTAGAACTGTATCCAATTTTGCAGTTGCTGCTATTAGCAAATAGCAGGAATTCACTTCTGTGTTTGTTGGGCATTTTTCAGGTCCGGTCCTCATACCGAGCAGGGGAGATATTCGTCCAAAATTTTGTCAGACAGAAAAAGGCTGAGCTTGTATCTGCTGCATCTTAATCTGTCTCCAGCCAATTCTATCCTGTGTCAAAGTTTTACACGGGAGGGGTTAATTTTGAGACCGCATCAGAGCTACTATACACCATTTGCACTTACCAGTTTTATGATTGCTTTCACTTGATAGTTCGATCATGCCATAGTTTTTCTTACCACTCTGGTGTACCATTTTTTGTTTGTTTGACTCACTTGCTTAGACTGATAGGTGTCTGCGCCTGTATGGGAGTATAGATATCTGCACTTCATTTATTGTATGTAATGCTTGGTGTATGATTTATAATGAAACAATAAAGTGCTGCTTTTTTTGTTTCCGAAAATTGCGACCTGCTGCTTGATGATGAGCTCTGTGATCTTGGGACTTGGGTATATTGGGCTGGAGCTGGACTGGACCTTTGAGGTCGCGTAGAGGAAGGTGCTACTGCAGGGCCCGTCTTAAATCTTGATCGTGTACTTGCTTCGAGGGAGTGGAGTGATCGCTTCCCAACTCTGCCACGGTACATCACCTCCATGGAGTCAAATCGGACCGCTCCAATTGTGCTCATGAATGAGATGGACGCACAGAATCAGCGGATAGCGATCGATAGGCATTGCTGTTACGAGGCCATGTGGTATAGACATGAAGAGTTCAACCGCACTTCGGAGTCAGCTTGGGGCTTGGCTAGAGCAAAAAGTGTGGAGGAGTTACAACAAAAGTTGCAATCCACAACCACGGCATTAACAGGGATGGGGAGGCACTACTTTTGGCGGGGTTCGGTCAAAATTACGGGAGCTGCATCAGAAGCTCCAGGGGCTCCCTATGAATCTAACGTGAGTCGGCCCTAGCTATGGAGAAAAGAAGGTGGAGGAGAGCATTGCTGAACTTTGCTACCGTGAAGAGATAATGGGGAAACAAAGAGCTAGGGTGCACTGCTTAGCGGAGGGTGACATGAACATCCCTTTCTTTCACCAAAAGGAGAGCAACAGAAGGAGGAAAAATAGAATCTAAAAACTAACACGTGAAGATGGGACTATTTGTGATAACCCAAACGAGCTAGAGCATATGGCACATGATTTCTACTACTAGGAAATACTACGGTCCCTTCCTAGCGCTGGAACAAATTGGTAACCTAGCTTACAAACTACAGTTGCCACATGCCGTCAAAATAAACCTTATTTTGATGCCAGTCAGCTAAAATAGCATCTCAAAAGCCACGATGTACCTGAAGTTCGGTCTTGATCACATCGAATGGATGAACCTAGCGCCTACAGGCTCCTCCTAGGAAGACGCAAACTTCGCCAAGAAAGTATTCCCAAACTTCAACACTTCCACCCAAATGTCCTGGTTCCCAGCATACAACACTAGCCAACAAGTGTCTTTTGAGAGGAAGAATTGCGAGATATACAGAATAATATTCAGAGTACAATATGATCTCTCTCAGTGGAGAACCTCGGGCTGTAGAAGATAATATCTGAGTAAACCTTAGTTTTACTTCTCCTTCATCATTCTAGGTTTCTTAGTTTAGTAGAAGTTCCCCAATTCATTGGGGGTGCTCCATTTCAGAAGATTATTGCCGGAATCTGTATCCAGACATGCTGCATGCCCATCTCGACATGATTCTCGCCTCTGTGCACACTACTTCTGATTACTCTTGATTTTCCATGCCGCTGGTTGCAAATACACTAAATCAGTGAAGTTTTCAACTCCATCGGATCAACACACCTAGCTTCTCGCCAATTGACATCAATTTGTCCCCTAGATCAACAACACGTAACCTTCAACCTCACTCTGAGACACCGCATGTTACTATCCTAGATGCACAGTCGATCTAGCAAGCACCAAACAATTACAACACGACAAGGACAACGTGATTTGTGAACGAGGTTCAACGAACTCGCCTAGTACCTGGAGCATGATTACGCATGCTCCTCCCTTGATACCGCAACGCCTGACTGACTTGGGGTCCAGTACATGTTGCCGGCTCCCCCTGCGTGCATGTCGCTATCAAGTCGTCATGGGTTACAACCGTCTATTTCTCCCACATTATATAGGAGGCCAACACAGCAAGCGTCCAACTTAAACACTACTCCACACATAACCCTACTCGTACATAATATTCGACACAAACTCAACAACCATTAATAAAAGGACCCAATATATGATTATCCGGTGGATCTAGTGATTATTACATCATGAAGAGCAACACTTCTCGCCTTGCACACTCAGGCGATCCCATGACTTATTTATTACATAGTGCAAAGGAAAAACATAAACATGTAAATCAAAGCATTGGGTAGCAGATCACAGATGATTGCTAATGGCAACACAGTTGCGAGATTATTACAATATATAACGGTCCACCAGATGTAATACGTTAATTACTGTTGAAACTTGTTTAGCCAAAGAATGTGGCTGCAACAACAGATTTCCCATCAGAGTTGGCAATGCTAGCATAGACCGCAGTCGCAGTAAAGAGGTCACGTGGCTTAGCAGTTTCTCCAGATGCATCTAGTTTCTGTTCAATTTGTTCCCAGTTTATGTTGTCGAATTTACCTTTACGGCCACATTCCGCATATATCTGCCCCAATTGAAAAGCAAAGATAACACAAATTACAATAGATTATACCAAATATTATGGTTTCGAATAGAATTATACGAAAACAGATCACCCCCAAAATTTTATTCAAAACATATTTTATTACTACGTCCATGATAAACTTATTATTTTAAGTTTTTATCTCTGTTCTGGTGGTTGTCCCATCACTTTCTATTTTATTTATCTATGAAGTTCTGTTTTTGGAGATGTGTAATGGCAATGAATTTTTTTTGGGGAAAGAAGGAGTGTCTATGATTGTGTACTTACCCTCCTTCCAGTAGCCTCGGTGTCTGTAAAAGCAAGGAGCCATCCACATTCAACACCAATTCTGTTCGTGCCGGAGTACACCACAGCTGCCTTCACACCTTTAGGGTACAAGGCTGCCATGCTGAAATCGTCGGATTTGCTAACAGTATCGGGGAACTTTTTGAGAGAGTGCCCTGCATATATCTTGCTATCCATAATACTCAGCGGCTCCTTTGTTTCATTCTTCAAAGTGCCTTCTACTATGACAATTTGCAGTTTGGTAGCTGCATCATTGGCTAGGCATTCTTTTTCAACAACCAGGGCATGGGATTTCTTAAACAGTTCCTGAGACTTCAAGGAGCGAACAGCTTGCACATCATTAACATATTTCTTCTCACACTGGAATGATGCCATTTTCTTGATTGAATATACCTAAATAAAAAAAATATTAAGTCAGGTATAGATGATTTTAAGACCGTAGATAGTTTTTGGATGACACAAAAAGTTCAATCGACATAAAATTATCCTAGTACATTCAGATTAATCTCTAATTTCAGGCTTCCTTTTCATGATTTTACATACCATGCATCAAGCATGCATGCATACATTTGTACGCCTCCATACTAGTTGACGGAGTAATTATAGTATTCCAACAAAAGTCAGCACAAAAATATCGTACTCCCCCCGGTTCATATTAATTGATTCTAATATGGATGTATCTGGACATATTTTAGTTCTAGATACATCTATATTGAAATCAATTAATATGAATCGGAGGGCACTAACCATTTATTACAAAGCAACTAAAATAAAAATTATAAGACTATGCAAATAAGAAGCCTAGCACACTTGATTAGAAAAGTGGATGTACCACTCAGCTACTCAGCCACTCCGTTTTAAGTCGAACACAAATTCAGGATTTTTATTATTAAAAAAACATCGGGTTTCTCCTACCACATTTCTTTATTAAAATAATGTAATAATACTGCTACTATAACCTAACAACTAACAAGTTTAGGCATGGAGAAATCTATAACCATGATTGAGCAAAAAACTATATCAATAAACCAGCTACCTTTATCGAGCTAGAGAAGGTTGGTGATTGAGATCAGCGTAGGAGATATTGCATCTATCACTGCAATGAGGTGAGTACATGAAGTGGTAGTCGTTGGGTATTTATAGCATCAAGAAGAAACTATTAAAATAGAATAATCCTTTATCTCCTTACCCCAAAAAAATTCCTTATCGCATCGTCTCAAAAGTAGATTCCCCACCCAGCTGGGTATTTACTGAACGTGGTAGCAAGGTAAACGGATATTTCTGAAATGAGGAATCCTTATCGCCTCATTCCACCAGGAAAAACTTTTATGTCTAGAATAGTTACTAGTACAAAAGAGTGCCAACAGAAAGCTCCATGTTTATTTGAGGGTGTTTCTGTACCTGAGTGTATATCCATCCTTTATTTGAAATGTATTTTGAATATAATAAAAAATGTCAAAAATATATAAAAAATATCTTGTGTATATATTGACATGTTACATGATCGCAAAGTTGTTTCAACAAAAACCGACATGTTTTGTATCCTCTGTAAAAAGACAATTTTTGATGTTAAAATAATCTACTTCTCAAGATATTTTTTTTATCTTTTTTACACCGGACACAAAAAATGTCGGTTTTATGTGAAATTTCACGTGTGCACATAAGACGTGTCTCTGTACATGCGATTCACTCGGGATCAGTTTTGAGTTTTCGCTCCTTCCCGTGGCTATAAGACTACTCATAGTGGGAGTAACTTCACTAGTAACTAAGTGTCCAACTCACCAAATTTATTTCTGTGGCAGTGAGTTAATAAGGAGAGAGGAGGATATAGTAACATAGCTAGTTACCATAATATCACATTTTTCAAGATACAACAAGTCTACAAGGTAATTAATGAAGATATCTATGATACTATTTTGATGTTACTAACCACTATGAATGTAGTACATAGAGTAGTAACATGTGCATATTACTACTCTATGTTATTTCTCACTATGACTTGTCTAACATGTTTTGTATATCAGGAATAGTTAGAGCATCTCCACTCGTCCCCCGAGGAGGCCCCCGACGAGCGTTTTTTCCATCCGGACGGCGAAATTCGGCCCAGTCGCGCCCCCGGTTCCTCGTTTTCGTCCGGATTTGGGCCTAAATTCATCCGGCGATCCCACGCCACCCCCGGCCCCCGGGAGCTCTCGGGGACTCCGGACGAGTGAAAAGCGGGGAAGGGCCCGATCCGTCGGTGACTCGACGCACGAACCCCACCGCCACGTCGCTCAAAATCTCCCCCACCCCTCGTATCTCTCTCGCCGCCGGCACCACCCCGCCGGCTTGTTGCCCGCATTGCGCCGCCACTCCTTCCCCACCTGCCTATATTCCGCCGTGTTTGGACGACGGCCTATCTGGCTGCTCTTCCGCCGGCCTGTTTTCCGGCCTGCTTGCTCGTCGTCGCTCGCGGCTCGGGTTGCCTCGACGACGCCCGTCAGGTGTTCGTCCATTTGCCTCGCCGGCCATGGACTCGGACGAAGAGGAGGAGCAGATGTTCGTCGAGTTTATGCAAGAAGAGATGGCAGCAGCCGCCCAAGACGACGAGCACATGATGATCCTTGGTTGCTTGGCAAGCATGTACACCGGACTGGCAACTCGTCGGCGTG
The DNA here is from genome assembly GCF_022539505.1 of Lolium rigidum. Taxonomy (NCBI): domain Eukaryota; kingdom Viridiplantae; phylum Streptophyta; class Magnoliopsida; order Poales; family Poaceae; genus Lolium; species Lolium rigidum. Next base: position 237,608,332 of record NC_061511.1, on the reverse strand, counting down.
GTGGGTCGGCACGAGGTCGCCGGAAGTGCAAGCCGAGACAGCGAATGGAGGGCTACTGCATGTTGTACGCCGACTACTTCGCCGACAATCCATTGCACGGTGAGAGTGTTTTCCGGCGTCGTTTCAGGATGAGCGAAAGCTATTTCCGCAAATTGTGTATGCCATCCGCCACTTTGATCCCTACTTCGGATGCAAGGCGGATTGCACTCGGTTTGGTTGGATTTTCGTCACCTGCAGAAGTGCACGAGTGGCTATAAGGATGCTCGGCGTATGGAGCTCCCGGTGATACTCGCAGATGACTATCTTCGGATGGCGGAGTCCACCGCCCTTGATTGTTTCTACCGGTTCCGCAGTGGCTATCATAGCAGTGTTCGGGGACTATTACTTGAGATCACCCACTCGTCGAAGACACTCGGAGGATCCTTGCAACAAATGAAGCTAGAGGTTTTCCAGGGATGCTTGGAAGCATTGATCGCATGCATTGGCAATGGAAGAACTCGTCCGTTTGCGTGGCGAGGAATGTACAAGGGTCACAAAAAAGGCTGCACCGTGATACTTGAAGCAAGTGGCTACCCATGATCTTTGGATTTGGCACTCTTTCTTTGGTATGCCTGGATCCAACAATGACATCAACGTCCTAAACTGCTCCCCGGTCTTTTCCAAGCTTGTTGAGGGTCATGCTCCCCGGTGGACTATGTGATCAATGGTCGGCACTACAACAAAGGATACTACCTTGCAGACGGTATCTATCCAAAGTGGGCAACATTTGTGAAGACGATCTCCAACCCTAGCACCCCCAAACTTTGCGAGTTTGTCAAGAAACAAGAAGCTTGCCGAAAAGACGTCGAGCGAGCATTTGGTGTCCTCCAGCAGAGATTCTGTCGTCGTCCGGTTCCCCGCTATGACTTGGTCCAAAGATCAGATGTGGGAGGTGATGAACTGCTGTGTGTGCCTACACAACATGATTATTGAAGATGAGCGAAAGCATCCGGTTCTCTGGCTGAGCAAGAAGCACCATATGAGAGAGAGGGTCCTCTTGCATAGCCTAATCACCAGGTGCCTCCATCATGGGCCGCCTTCATTGCTATGCGCCAGGAGATTCGAGACTCTACAATGCACCAGCTGCCGCAAGATGATCCGGTGGAGCACATATGGAGGCTCCGAGGCAACGCCAACGCCGACGCTAACTAGTCTGTCTTAATTTGTTTGAAAAATTGTGAAATTTGTGTGCTTCATTTGTTTCAGCACTTGTTAAACATTGTACTCGTTATCGCCGAATTTGTTTCAGCAATTTTCGTCCTCTTGTTTGCCGAACTTGTTAAATTTTATGTTGAATTTGTTTGAAATATGTCAAATGGTCGAGGTTGGGGGTTTCCTGCCGGGGGGACGGCTGGAACTTCGGCGCTCCCCACGCCAAATCTTCATCCAATCCGGACGAAAATTTCGCTGGATTTGGGCGTGGGGAGCGCCAACGAGTGGGGATGCTCTTGCAATTCTAACACGGACTGCAACACCTGTCACTTCAATACACAACTACTCCATCCGGTCGGATTATCTTAATGCGGGCCGGGCAGAGGAAAACAACTAAGTACTTATTTGCTAAGCATTGACACACTCACTAATTCACTGGTGGATATTCTACCACTGTCGTCATTATTTATGTATCCATGTACGGCAACAACCCATATTATCACGAAACCAGAGCCCGTGATCATGATATCGAAACCAGAACAACGGTAAGTCGAGCCACACATGCGACCAACTTATCAATGCCTCCCTCATTGGTGCACTGGTTCTGGGAGACGATCCGTGCTCTTCCATGGCCGCACTTTGGTACTCAGAGGCTAGAAAACTTGCCGGTGGCACGGGAACAATGTTGTGGCTGGAGGTTCGCCCAGGAGGAACCTGGAACACTCTGGTGGTAGCAAAATTTAAAGGTGGCTGCGTCCTATTTTTTTATCCTGTAATGCTAAATTTCTACTCCCTCTAAGCATCATAAATTTGTCAAGATTCACATGTATTTGGACACATTTAGCGTGTAGATTCATCTAGATGCATTTAGCGTGTAGATACATGCGAATGTATACAAATATGCGACCTTATTAAAATCGAGGGAGTAGCATGAAGAGGCATTTTTTACATATGCGTGTAAAATACTTAAATGTTAAAAATTATAGGGAATATGCTAGACCTATCTTTTAACACCCGACCTCTAAATTAATGGTTTTTTTTAAGGCAAGGCTTTCTACTTACTCCCTCCGTTTCATAATTCTTGTCGCAGATTTGGATGTATCTATGCACAAAATGTATCTAGATACAATCAAAATCAGCGACAAGAATTTGGGAGGGAGTAGCATTGCATTTCTTATGTCTGCGGACTCCCATAAATGTTCTAATGTTTGCATCATAATCTAGCAATCATAATTTTGAAAGTGTGACTGATAATTAATTCTAGAAGCAATACAAAAGGGAAATCACTAATGTCATCATATTGGCATCCGACAATGTAACTTCTATCTTATTTCCAGTGTGTTATCTCCACAGATACGAGCAGAGTTTGTCAGTTCTGAAACATGCAAAAGCTTCCAAAAAGGGCATGGTAACGAAGTCCTCGATCATGCTTGGTCTAGGTGAGACAGATGAGGAGATAAAGCAAACCATGGCTGACTTGAGAGCCATTGATGTTGTTATTCTTACATTGGGCCAATATTTACAGGTTTGATGTTCCCAATGTCCCGTGGAGAAAGTTGAACCACTTTACGGTGTACTGTTTATAGTTTATACCCTGTTGGCTTCCTTTGTAAATGCCGTAACACCCAAATCTCCTTGATTATGCAGCCAACAGAAAGACATTTGAGAGTCAGAGAATACGTGACAAATCTAACATAAATAGTGTCACAGTAAGACAAGAAAATGAAACTATTCATATACGAATTTTTCTTTTCTGTTTGTCCATGTGTATTTTGAATTTCGTTCGGAAATCTCTAGGGATTGAAGAAATACATATTGTGAACAGTCGCGTTTTTTTCTTCTTTTTTTTAGAAACTTGCAACTTTAAATTTAAGTATGGTATCACCAAAACCAGGAACCGCTCCAAGAAAAGAAGACCTTGGGGCGATCCATCTGCCGCCGAACTACAGTGGCCATCCGCCGGTCCCTGCCTCCTTCGTCGGCCGCTCCGGTGACGGGAGGGGGTGGGGACCTCGGAGTATAGGCTCCAGCCAGTAGTTAGGGTTGGCCAAGTGTTTCCTTGGGACGCTGGTCTATGGAGGAGATTGCACTGCGTCGGAATAATTTGTCTCTGCTCTTTCTCCATCTCGGCGTTGCTCCAACCGGTGGCATCGCGGGGGGGGGGGGGGGGGTGGGGAAGGGCATGTGGCTTGGTCTTCTCGCTGGTCTTCAGATCTGGTGAGATTCGTGTCTGGTGGTTTGTGTTTGCCACTCTCACGGGTTCGTGTCTGGTGGTTGGCGTTCAACACTCTCGCCTTGGCTGATGCAGTTATGTGTGCCGTCTTGCAGTTGGGTGTGAGGATGAAGGCAGGCGGCGGAATTCCTCTTCTTTGACTGAGTCTGGGAAGATGATGACGTTGGGATCTGGTGACCACGGAGAAGATCCCCGGCTGACGTGCCACGAAGTCTCGGGTCTGTCCTCTGCGACGACCCGGTTCATCGGCTCAAAAAGCATCATTAAATGCGATGGTGTTCTTCCAGATCTAGGTGTGGCGGTTATTCGCCTCTTTTTTCGGCCCTACCGTGGTGACGGTGGAGGAAGATGGACGATGTTTCGGTGATGCACATGTTTCTCCAAGGATGAACTTGTAATTTTAGTTCTTATGGGTTTGCTTGTGCAAAGTTGCTTGCCACAAATATATATATATATATATATATATATATAGGACATATTCATGCTACACCCGGGTGTAGTTACTCCCACGTATGTTTCACACAATCTAGGTAGTATCTATCATACCGAAGAGTATATACATGTAGTATGAAGTATATAAAAATATTTTGGTACTATATATACTACTTTGTAGGTAGTATGTACACTTTTTTACGTACACTATTTTTTTACGTATAAATATGCATGTATTTTGTATATATAGTGTAAACTGTGGGTGTATTTAAACTTTTTTCACCAAAGTTGGTATGGAGTATCTTAGATATAGTGTACGAACATACTCAAACCAATAAAGTATGTTATATACTTCCGTATGGTAGTATATGAGACGTGGGTGTAGTTACACCCAGGAGTAGGAAGTATTTATCCTATATATATATATATATATATATATATATATATATATATATATATATATATATATATATATATATATATTGCGGGGAATTCAGAGAGCTTTTATTCAACTAAAGCAGCTCCCGCCGAATCAGCAATAATGCTGATTTTAAGGAAGTCTGGGATACAATCTAGCCAGCTACTAGTCACCATCAAAGTGCAAGCTAACTTAGCACAGAGGTGGGCCGAATTATTTGCTGATCTAGGTACAAACTGAATCGAAAAGAAACTAAAGTACTCTACTAGCTCTCCAACTTCTTGTAGAATGGGTGCCACGACGGAACGGTTGTCACGGCGATTGTTCCAGAGGCAAACAACCTCCAGGCAGTCGGTCTCCATCACCACCTTCGGATAACCACGTAGCCGTGCAAAAATTACACCGTCATGGAGCGCCAAAGTTTCTGCGATGAGTGGGTCAGTAATGCCCTCATAGGGCTTACTCCAGGCACCAAGGTAACCCGTGCGAGATCTTGCAATCCCACCCGCTCCACCTTTGCGAACAGCAGTCGACAGCCCTCCATCCGTGTTGATTTTCACTAGATCATCATCAGGAGGTCGCCACCCATGGCCCGGCAAGGTTGCAGCAATCTTCCTTGGAACCTCCAATACTGCAAGAGCTTCCTTAGCCATTTTCGTAGACTCGGACAGGGTCATAGCTACCCTTATCATGTGTCCAATCTGTTCCGAGAACCCCGGATCGCCCACATAGTAGTAATCATCTTAGCTCGATCCGTATCCGAAAACATAGAGTCACGGGTAATGTCCCGTGACCAAGTGAGAGGATGAAGTCTTGGGAGAGCAAAATCAAACCATCCTTGTGCTTCGAGTCCAAAACCGTTGTGCATGATCACATGTGATCGCCGCATGCATAAGGTCTTCATCTTTGGCTAGACAGATTTTACATCTCGCTCGCCTGAGAAATATGTCGATGCTTCAGCCGTAGCCTCAACAGGGAGAATGCCACGGAGAACCCTCCACCGGAAGACTCGTACCTTTGGCATCACATTTAATTTCCGAGAGAATAGTCCACATCTGTTTTTCTCGTCGATGATGTCTCGGTTATCGTCCCTTCGTCTAGAGCAGCTTGCTCGTTGCGACTCATAAGAGCACGATACGCAGATTTTACAGAATACACGCCTGATTTCTCCAGAGACCAAGCACAGGAGTCCTCCCCACCAGCACGCCTAAGAGGGATATTCAGAATGGCATCAGCGTCAGGTGCAATGAAGTTTTTCCTGACCATATCAATTTTCCAGGAGCCAATGTCATGATCAATTAGTTCAGCGACTAAATTGATAGCTTCTACATCATTGCCATTGCTCAATTGGATCGATGGCTTCATCGTCCGAGTTCCAGGGATCCACCTGTCATTCCAGACCGATGTAAGGAAGCCATCCCCAATACGACTAATAAGCCCTTGTTCCAAGGCTTCACGACCAGCAACAACCGCTCTCCAAGTAGCAGATGATCTCTTGGGAACTGTTGCCTGCATAAAACCACAATCTGGATAATATCTAGCTTTTAACACACGTGAGCACAAGGAGTTGGGATTGGTGATCAGCCTCCATCCGTGTTTTCCAAGCATTGCCACATTGAAACGCTCAAGCTCTCTAAAACCCATACCTCCCTTAATCTTTGGTTTTGTAAGAACATTCCATGCAACCCAATGAATAGAATTTCGGTCAAGGGAGCTACTCCACCAGTATTTACCAATGATAGCCCTCAGATTATTGCAAACCTTTTTTGTCAGCTTAAAGCAGCTCATACTGTGTGTAGGGATGGGTTGGATAACTGTTTTGAGAAAAACTTCTCTCCCTGCACAAGCAAGCATTCTTTCACACCCTTGGATTCTGCTACGGATCCTTTCCGCAATATGATCAAAGGAGCCACTAGTAATGCGACCAACCGCTGTTGGTAAGGCTGGACATACGGGCCGAGTTTTTGGCTCGGCCCGAGCTTTTCGCGGCTCGGCCCGAGTTGAGCTCGGCCCGTGGAAGAGGCAGATCGAGCCGAGCCCACTTTTCTGGACCGTCACGGGCTTTTGGCTCGCCAGGCTCGGCTCGGTCCAGCCCGAAAGCTCGCCAGATTTTTTTTTCGAATTCACGGAAAAGCTAAGGGAGAAAGAGTGGGCTGTTTTCTGGCCCATGAGCAGATCAGATGAAGGGGATAGGTCACGAACTGGTCGTCCATCCTCACATCGCTTCTTTCTCCAAGCACAGAGGCGTACGCGCCGCCGCCAGCCAGGAAGAAGACCAGCGCCCGCGCCCAATCCAGCGAGGAAGAAGACCGTCCGCCGTTCTTGCCGTCGCTCCCGACGTCCGCCGTCCTTGCCAGCGCCATCCAACGCGTCCCCGGCCACGCGGAAGCTCCCTAAGACAAAATAGCAGAAACTCGGAAGCTCCCCCATGCCACGGCGTCCTGGTCACCATCCTTAGTCACCACTGCATCGATGATCCACCGGCGGCGCATCCAGAATTCACCATCTTCATCCTTTGGCGTTATGGGCCCACTTGGCAGTGACTGAAGACATTTGGCTCGCGAGCCAGCCCGAGCCAGCTCGAGTTTTCGTATAGCTCGAGCCGAGCTCACTTTTTCAACTCGGAAGAGAAACGAGCCAGCTCGAGCCGAGCCGTTTTACAGCGAGCTGAAGACTGGCTCGCACCGAGCCCAGCTCGAGCTGGCTCGTGTCCACCCTTAGCTGTTGGTAAACCTAGGTACCTTTCACTGAATGCTTCCACAGGAATACCCAGACAGACCTTCAGACTTTGTCTAACATGTTGAGGAGTATTCGGACTGAAGAAAATGGAGCTTTTATCTCTATTCACACATTGTCCAGAGCAGTCTCCATAAACACGCAGAATGTCATTCAGACGCTCAGCACTCTGTAGATTTGCCCCCATGAATGTCATACTATCATCCGCAAACAAGTGATTAATCCACGGGGCTGTAGCACTAACTCTGATCCCTCTATCCACAACACCATAGAGGTTTAGCAGAGCAGTAAAGCCTTGAGCACATAAGAGAAATAAATACGGGGAGATAGGATCCCCTTGCCGAAGCCCTCTAGAAGGAGTGAAGTATGGCAATAATTCCCCATTTACTCGGACAGTAAAACGAACTGAAGACACACACTTCAGAACCAATCTTACTGTGGTGTCACTGAAGCCAAGCTTATACATGATCGCTTCAAGAAAATGCCACTCAACCCGATCATATGCTTTCATCATATCAAGCTTAACAGCACACATATAATTTTTACCTTTCTTCTTCCTTCTCATTGCATGGACACTCTCGTAGGCAATCAACACATTATCTGTGAGAAGACGTCCAGGAACGAAAGCACTCTGCTCTTGCCCAATAATATCATCTAGAAAGACACGAAGTCTATTTGCAATACACTTGGCTCCAATTTTGTATAAAACAGAGCACAAGGAGATCGGTCTGTATTGGGAAATTTTCTGCGGGTGAGGGACCTTGGGAATCAGCGTAATGGAAGTGTCATTTAGCCCAAGTGGTAAAGTCCCACCATTCAAGAAATCCAAAACTGCCATCACCACATCATCTTTAATAAGAGACCAATGTCTCCGGAAGAAACCAGCAGTGAAGCCATCTACACCAGGGGCCTTTGAAGGAGCCATCTGAAACAATGCCTTTTTGATCTCCTCCTCCGTATACGGTGCCACAAATATTTGTCTTGTGTGGGTGTGGTGACCATACGAACAGATTGTCTAATGAAATATATGGTTACATAAAAAAATAGTGGTATCAAGTCCAAGTCTAAGTTCAAGTACAAGTAGTACTAGGAAATTTATGTACAAGTCAGAGTAGGTCTAGTAGTTTGGGTCGTGTATATACACACCGTCCTCTTTAGGCCCAGGCCCAGACCAGACCCACCCACCGTCAGTCGACTCCACAAATTTCCTCACGAATCAGGCGCAGAGGGAGGGGAGAAGCAGCGGGCAGCCGGCGGCGAGGCGGAGAAGATGTCGTACCTGCTGCCGCACCTGCACTCCGGCTGGGCGGTCGACCAGGCCATCCTCGCCGAGGAGGAGCGCCTCGTCATGATCCGCTTCGGCCACGACTGGGACGAGACCTGTATGCAGGTACCGATCGCCTTACAAACCCTAGCTTTTATTAGCTCTCAAATTCTCGTGGTTCTGTTGCGCGTGGTCGCGAATTCCCGCTTGTGGTTGATGGTTCGCGCAAATCCTCTTGGGTTTAGTTGTTTGGTTGCAGTCTGTCGGCGGGGAGTGTCTGAACACTGGATTTGTGTCAGAAATTGGGTGGGGATTTGTCGGAATTGGGCAAGGATATGCTGCAGAAATCGTGCATATAGGCTTTGTGAGATTTAGGGACCCATGGGGCAGGAATTCTCGTGCTGATTTGTATGAGAACCCTGACAATTTCGCTATTAGCTTGTCGGATAGGTTCATCCCCATGTTAACTAGTAGGCTCTGGTCTGGATTAGTTGTGATATTATGTCTTAATACAAATAGCTGGATTGGCGTTTAGTGATCTTGCTGCAGCTCTGCTACTTGGCAGATTAATAATACGGGAACAAACGTAGTGCTTGGCAATTGTGCTACCCCCTATGTAGTATCCACCCCATACTGCAGGCGTCTTTCCTTTGTCATAGGTTCATAGCCTGAGAGGATAGTAGGTTAGATTGGACGTTTGAGTAGCAGCAAAAGTGGGTTAGTTTTTGATGCCTCCTTTTGTTTTACTGAATTAAAACTTCTAATTCAGTCCGAGAGCTAGATAGCGGCTCACATATTATTCTATGTTATGCTGCCTGTGACATAGTTGAAGTAGTTCAGAGGTAGTTACTTGGTTGGTTGAAGTAGACTAGCCATCATACACTGAAATCATAAACCTCATCACATAATTCTGAGGAATTGATAGATGTTTGCTTCTGAAGTCCCCTTTTCATTGGGTTGTACATAAATTTCACACTCTGAAGACCCCTTTTATGTTATTGATTGCAGTTTGGCCTTTTAATTTTTTTGGCGTTGCTTCTATTGCTGGTTACAGATGATTTCTTACGTTATACTTCTGAGGGGAATTGTTTGGACTTATCAATGCATCTGTAATCTTTTCATCCTTATGTTATAGGAGCAAATGCTCTTAATGCTGAATTGTCGTTCCGGGATACAATTGCAGGCTGCTACTTAGCTGCTTAATATGGGAGCAAATGTTCTTAATGCCCTTTATACACTCAGCCTGCAAGAGATTTTGCATTCAGCCTTTCCATTGTCATAGACTCATAGCCTCAGAAGATAGTTGGTCAGTTTGGAGTTGGGTACAAGTGACAGGAATTTTGGATGACTCCTTTCCTTGAAGTTAAGCTTCTAATTGGCACCGAGAGCTATATTACAACTCATTTCCTATATTTTGCTGCCTTTCACAAATTTGTAGTAGTTGACAACTGGCTGCTTTATTAGGTTGAAGTAGAACTAGCTATTATATTCTGAGGAAGTTAAGCGATGGGTGCTTTCTTTTTTTATTCGATGAGCTACTTTTTTCATTGATGTACATGTGCTATTTTATGGTATTGATGATTGAATTTTAAGTTTTTAACTTCTTATTGCATCTATCTAGTATGGTTGTATGTTGTTAACTTGGTTACGAGGTTCTTACTATCTACTTATTTATTGTAGATGGATGAGGTGCTGTCAGGGGTTGCTGAGACCATAAAGAACTTTGCTGTAATCTACCTTGTTGACATAACTGAGGTTCCTGACTTCAACACCATGTACGAGCTGTATGACCCATCGACAGTGATGTTCTTCTTTCGCAACAAGCACATCATGATTGATCTTGGGACGGGAAATAACAACAAGATCAACTGGGCAATGAAAGACAAGCAAGAGTTTGTCGACATTGTGGAGACTGTCTACAGAGGAGCTCGTAAGGGCCGTGGTCTGGTGATTGCGCCCAAGGACTACTCCACCAAATATCGTTACTAAGGTGTTTTGCGCCTGGCAGCCCATGTGTAATTTCTGGCCTAGTAGATTCAGTATAATGCCAGGCTGCCAGTACTCAGGCATGTGCCCCTTGATGTGATGTCTGTCAATCTCAAAAAGTGTTGCGTAACTACATGTCTGTATCTTGAATATTGATGTCATAAACATGTAATCCTTGGAAACAGGACCTGTTGTCCATTGGTATGACTGATGAAACAGATTGTTTGTCTAATTCAATGTGAATTGCTGAATTCCAGTGCTTGACTATCATGCTGGTACAAAGGCACTGCTCTTCTTGTATTTATTGTGTTGCGATGAAGGCTGAAGCAGGGTTGATGTAATTATGAAGTTCCAGTACTCAACTTATTGGACTTGTGGGCTCCATTTTGTCGTGTTCAAACATGTATTCATCATGGTTTCCAACTAATCTTGGAGGCCATACATGTCGATACAAGAAGTTACACTTTAATTGACAAAACACGATTTTCCTCATGATTATGTTTCGTCTCGCGTAGTGATGTGATGTTATTTGAACCGCACAGGAAGTCCTTGATTTTTTTTTTTTTGAGGGAATGCCTTGTGGCGCTTTATTAAACTTCAAATATAGTTACATTGTCCATCACAAAAGGCAAAAACTGATCTTCTCCTTTGCTTGTGGCCTTGCAACAATATAATTTGCACTAAGAGCATTTGTAGCAAAAACTGAACTTTTCGGGGAAGCCACCTGAACACCTTTCACCAATTCGCGTCTTTGCCACCAGATATACCAGCAGCCCACAGCAATTTGCTCTTGCACATCCAATTTAGCCATCCCTGGTGACTTCTCTTTTGGGGAGCATAGAATATGCTCCAACTGAACTGAACCCGAACGATCCACCACGATGGCTCCCTCGATGAACGAGGACAAACCCATTTATTCCCAACCATGCGAGCTCTTTGGCAACCAAACAAAAGGTGACTAATATCCTCAGGCCCCAATTTACACACAGGGCATTGGGGAGGAAGCTTTATATGTCTTGATGCTAAAATAGCCATTCCTGGAACAACCCCATGCAAAGCTCTCCATAAAAAGATTTTGACCTTACTCGGGACCTTTAAACCCCAAAGCTTGTCCCAAACTGGGTTTATAATGGAAGAACCTGCCCATCTATCCTTCTAGTTTTGCCCTCATACTGATGCTCCCATTCCACAAAATAAGCCGACCGGACAGAAAAGATAAAGTTCTTATTCTTGTGCCAAGCGACAAAATCATCCACCATATGTTCACTCAAAGGGATCCGCAAAATTCTTTTAGCATCTTTTCACGAATCAATTCTTCAACCCACCTTGTAACAGGATCAGTAATCTCATTAACAGTTTTTAATAAAACATTCCCACGCCTTGTTATAACCTGCGTGGTCTGACTAATGGGAATCCAATGGTCTTCCCAAATATTTACTTTGTTTCTAGAACCAATTCTCCAAATATGTCCACGCTTGAGCGTTTGAAGCCCTGCAACTATATTCTGGCAAGTGAAGGATGAACCCTTCTTTGATCCTGCTTTCAATAAGTTTCCGTCCGGATAATATTTTGATTTAAGAACCCGTGCACACAGAGACTCGGGATTTGAAATCAGCCTCCAACATTGCTTTGATAGCATTGCGAGATTAAAAGCATGGGGATCACGAAAACCCATCCCCCCCATCTTCTTTGGAATACACATGCACCACCAAGCAGACCAATGCATTTTCTTCTAATCATCCGAGTCACCCCACCAAAACCTTGCCATTGCATCATTAATCTCCTTGCAAATATTTTAAGGGATTTTAATACACTCATTGCAAACACCGGGATAGACTGAATTATTGCTTTTAGAAGTATCTCCTTTCCACCCATGGACAATAACCTCTCCTTCCATCCATTCAGTCGTTCGATCACCCTTTCTAGAAGATAAATAAAGCTCTCGGTCCGGTCAAGGCCAACCATAGCCGGTAGTCCAAGATAGCGATCAGAAATGGCTTCCGTCATTATATTCAACTCTTCACAAATTTGGGCTTTCACTTCCACATCAACATTTGGGCTAAAGAAAATGCTGCATTTTGCCTCACTCACCATTTGTCCCGAGCTTGCACAGTATTGACCTAGAACTTGTCTCAATGAGGTTGCATTAATCATATTTGCCTTCATAAGTATAAGGGAATCATCAGCGAATAATAAATGAGAAACTAATGGTGCATTTCTGCACACCCGTACACCCTCAATGCCACGAACCTCCTCTTCATGAGCCAAAGCACTAGATAACCCTTCTGCACAAATAAGGAATAAATAAGGAGAGAGAGGATCCCCTGACGGAGACCCCTCGTAGGAGTAAAACCATTTGTTTTTTGATCATTGTATCGAACCTTATATTTCACAGAACGAACACACGCCATCAATAGATCCACAAACTCTCTATGAAAACAAAGCCGGGTCAACATAGATGCCAGAAAGACCCATTCAACTCGATCATATGCTTTGTGCATGTCCAACTTCACCGCACAATTCCCTTCTTTTCCCTTCGTTTTATTCTTGATTGTATGCATACTCTCATAGGCTAAAGAATGTTGTCCGTAATTAAGCGACCAGGAACAAAAGCACTTTGTACCTGGGATATAGCTTCATCAAGAATAACCTTCAAACGTATGGCAATCATCTTAGAGATTACCTTATACAGGACATTATATAAGCTGATGGCCCGAAACTGAGATATCCTCTCTGGTGACTCAACCTTTGGAAATAAAACAATCACAGTGTCATTCCACCCTTTAGGAATTTATTTCGTATTAATTGCCTGTAACACCTCCTCTGTTAGAACATCACCTAGAATATTCCAACACTTCTTAAAAAACAGGGCATGAAGCCCATCAGACCCTAGCGCCTTCAAATCACCAATCGAAAATAGCGCTTTCTTCACATCCTCGGCCACAAATGGCTTCATTAGCTCATCATTCATAGCACTAGATACTCTGGGTGTTACCTTGGTGAGAAGATCTGGGTCTGGTTCCTCCATTTCGGTGGAAAACAAACCCGCGAAGTAATCAGAAATCATTGGATTTAGATAGTCTGTACCTTCCATCCAATTATCATTATCATCTTTCAACCTTTGGATTTTGTTTTGCTTCCGACGAGCAGATGCAGCTTTGTGAAAACAACCAGTGTTCCTATCTCCAAACTTCAGCCAGTTAACTCTGCTTCTTTGGGACCATAATATCTCCTCTTGTTCTAACATTGCTTCTATTTCAGCGGCAAACTCCTTTCCTCGATTTTGATGCAGCTCGAGGCGTTCAAAGTATATATGTCAGTAGGAATGCTCACGAGATTGATTCAGTTCCAGTCGTTAGAAGTACTCCTATGCTTGAATAATGTGCAGACAGAGCCATCTATTTTGGTACAGTCACTAATCTCGCTTGTTCCGCTGTGATACCACCAAGGGGTGGTGGCGCAGTTGGCTAGCGCGTAGGTCTCATAGCTAAACCGTGAGTGATCCTGAGGTCGAGAGTTCGAGCCTCTCTCACCCCAAAATCCTGGGGCCTTGTAATGATGAAACGCTCGTGACAACTTGGGTCGTCACATTTCACCTGAGTCATCAGCTGACACAGAGCAACTCTGAACTTGGTCTCCTTTTTATTTGTTCCTGCTACCATTTGTAGTTAATGATGAAAAGCTCTGCAACCATTTCCACCTGAATCATCAGGTGAAACTGAGCAACTCTGAAGTTGGCCTCTTGTTTTCTGGTTCATCTCATTTTTGTGTGTGTTGCTGTTACCATCTGAAGTTGATTTACAGACGAACTACAGTTCAATTCCTCCATGTTTTACTTAATTGATGTTCGAGCCTATGATTTGCGGATAACTACAACTTGTATAAGCTGGTGATCTGATGTGTAGTTCCTGGGGTCGAGAGTTCCAACCTCTCGCACTCGCCCCAACAGTTACCGGTACGGCGGTATCTGAATCGTCTTGCTCTAAAAAAGATGCATACTGTTACATCATTACAAGTGCTGGTCCGCTGGAGTGATTTGGCTGCGTTTCTGTTAGAGTATACAGCAGTGCAAAGTTCCAGAAATGCGCTTGTATGTGACCTCCGACAGAGAAACTTGCTGCCCTCTCCTCTGTTCCAGAATGGCGACGCGCAGGCTTTCTTTGATTCGCGCCTCTCTGTTTTTGTCTCGTTGTCTGATTCCAGTATAGTGCAAGAGGACCCATGTTTCTAGTGGCTGCATCAGCTAAATTGTCCTGCAATTCGTTTGGCTTTCTTCATCCTTTGTCTCCACCTAGATACACCCAGCCTACCAAACGCGCCATTTGCCAACGCTACAGCCACACGGTCAAAGTAGCAAAATCATCCCACGGACCAAGTAGTATGACAACATCGAAAGTGCACACACAAGAATAACGAAAGAAATCAACCTAACTATTACAACACGTGTTGCAGACTCGTTAATCTCAAAGTGGCTCGACAGAGAAACTTGCTGCCCTCTCCTATGTCCCCCGCCGCAGAGGTCGGGAATGGCGACGCGCAAGCTTTCCTGGACTCACGCTTCTCTGTTTTTGTCTCGTAGTCTGATTCCAGTATAGTGCAAGAGGACCTTGTCTCTAGTGGCTGCATCAGCTAAGCAATTCGTTTGGCTTTCTTCATCCTTTGTCTCCACCTGTCGTTTATCGCGCGATCCTGAATCCTCTCTCATTCCTTGGTCCGTTGGCTTTCTTGTATTGTACTCCAGGTTGGCTGTGATCGCCAGCTGCTTGGGCTCGTTGGCAAATATCTCACGAGGTTGGCTGTGATCGCCAGCTGCTGGGCTCGTTGGCAAATATCTCACGAGGTTGGCTGTGATCGCCAGCTGCTTGGGCTCGTTGGCAAATATCTCACGAGGTTGGCTGTGCATGCCCATGGCACCCATGATCGTAGAGTCTATATATACGGTGCCTCGGCACCCAAACTCTTCACACCTACATTCAGACCACAGTTCAGTTAGCTCTACTGCTACCATCGCTTGCTGCGTCTTCTACAGAGCAGAGAGCACACACCTAGGAAGCCATGGCTACCTTCAACGCCTCCAAGGCCATCACTGCCGCCACCGCCAGGCCGCTGCCACGAGCTCAGCTGCAGGCGGCCAGGGCCGGGACGTTCAGGTGCGCCGCCTACTCCAAGGACGGCGTGAAGGCGTGGTCGGCAATGAATCTGTCTCTGGCGGTCCTCAAACGCATGGAAGCAATGGAGCTCCGGTCGTTGGGGCCGTCATGCGGCACGGGGCTGGTCGAGGAGCGGGTGGACACGGAAGACACGAGGGTCCGGCGGTTGTCGAGGGCTCTGAACCCGGAGTCCCACTGGGTCGTCGAGTGTGTGGTGAAATACATCTTCTTCAACCTTCGACAATGACCGCAAGTCCGCAACAATCTGTTTCAGCTCTTTTAAGGGACTTCTGTTTAACTGAATCACTGAATGGGGGCGTACGAAACACTCGTGTTACAAATGTGGCCTTGTAATGATGAAACACTATGTGACAATTTGGGTTGTCACATGTATACCTGAATCTTGAGGTGAAATTGAGCAACTCTGAAGTCTGAACCTGACCTCCATTTTTATCAGTCTCAGAGCTCGTCTCATGTCCATTCATGTTTGTCAACCCATGTTGGATCTTCCCGCTTTCAGTTTTTGATGTTCTGCTTTGATCTGTATTTGATTTAACGACATCGCGATGATTGATGCGAACCAAGCTAGCTAGTTTCTTTGTGGAAAACAAGGAATAACCCAACCCGGCGAGCTAGTATTGATTATTGAACTGTCAACCCAACAACCGAACATGCATGGTCCGTGACTGCGTGTATTCAGTACTCCGCTTCCTAAATCTTTGTGAGGTTCTCTGATTATAATTTTGTATACAACTTTTCAGATTAGGGAAGATATGGTGCTTACAAGCATGAGCGGAGAGCGGAGCGTTGGCGAACGCGCGGGCGACCTCACGTCGCCGGCGCGCGACCTCTCGTCGGCAGCCACCGTGTGCCCTCTCGCCCTGGGCTCTGTTCCTGCCCGCTTCCTCCTCCCTCTCGCCACTCGAGAGCTGCCTGGCCTGCTGTTGGAGGGGCCCCCAGACGCCGGCGCCGTCCTCTCGACGGCCTGGCGGACGGAGCCCGCCCTTGACAACGTCGCCTCCCTCCCTGTGCTAGGCCTCGCCTCCTCTTCTCCAAGCGCTCGCGGCATCGACGCTTCCCGCGGCAACGTCCGAAGCCCGCCCTCCAAAGGCGGCGCGCCGTACCCTTCACCAGGTGCGGCATTCCTTGACTCTATGCTCTCCTTTTTTCACACCATGGTGGCTTCCCCGGTTGCCGGTACATCCTGTGAGCAAGCACGGTTTTGGATCACTCCGGGTAGTCTAGCCCCTCGTTTTAACCGCTTCGCCGTTGCCAACGCACTCAACTACAACCTCACTGCCTTCCCCGATAGCTTAACGTCGTCGTCCGTCACGCGCCGGCCGTCTTCTCTTCCTCGACGCCGTCCTCCACCGTTAGGTCCTTTGTTCTCGCGCGGAAGCTGGTCAGGCTTGGGAGCTAGCTCCACGTACTTCCTCCACGATTCCCTTCTTGATGCTTCCGCGGCGGTGGCTGCTCTCCCTCCATGGCCGTCCGCGCCGGCGGCGGCGCCTGAACCAGCTGCTAGGGTTTCTCTGGGCTCGGAGACTGCCCTTGACCGTTCCCTGGCACCGTCGAGCGCGCTGACCCTGCATGGAGGCAATTGTCAAGCTGCTTTTGGCTCCTTGACCATTCAACCCACCGCAGACAGGTCAGCTGCCTTGGGCGTGGACACGCAACCGGGCCCCACCTCGCATGCGTCCTCTTCTCCCTCGGGGCCCGTTAGCCCTTGTCCCCTCGATTCCCTTATCCGTCCGGACCAGACCGAGGTAGACTCATCTTCCTCCTCTACTCCCCGCCCTATCCCCTCCCCCTGCCCTACCACCTCGCCTTCCTCCCCGGCCGCGATTCGCGCGGAGGAGGCAGAGTACCTGCTGGATCAAGGGGCGCTAGCCTCTCCCCGTCGCCCTGTCTCCTCCCCCAGTGCCTCTTTTTCCTCACCGGCCACAAGTCAAATCCCCGTGCCCCGCTTTCCCGCCGGCCTGCCTCTGGCGGAGGATGGGCGCGCGGAGAGCTCTGCGACCTCCATGGTTTCTGCTGCCGCCAATACTACCGCCACCCCTCGCTCCTATAAAGAGGCCGTCCTTTCCTCCTCCCCCAGTCACCCTCACCGGCCAAAGCGCAAGGTTTTCTCCCCAATCAAAGGCGTTCCTCTCTGTTTCCGGTGCCTCTCGCCGGAGCACGGAGTGGGCAGCTGCCGGGACCCTCTTCGCTGCGCCGCCTGCGGGAGGAACGGACACAAGCGTCGGGGATGTGAGTTACCCCCTCTCTCCTACTCTCGATCCGCCCCCAACCTGTCTTCCCTTCCTAACTTCTCTCCTCCGTCCTCTCCCAGGCTTCCTTTCAGGCTCGGCCGCTCGCCTGCGCGCTCCACGTCGCCTCCCTCGCCGTCGCTCCCGCGGCCTGGGACAGGTGAGGACTGGATGGTCAAGTTCTGCAAGGGCTTGGAGGAGAAAAGCCGCCGACCGCTCTTGCGCCCTCCCACGCCTTACCCCCGCACCGCCCCCGCGCCCGACACGCCCTCGACGGAGGGGCCGCCACCTAGTGCCGCCATCAACCGGTGTGCCCCCCTCTTCTGGCCTCCTTCGCCTACGGCGGGGCTGCCGACGCACCGTGGCCCGCCTACGTTTGCTCCCATCCCGCCGCCCTTGGTGCAGGCTGCCCCTGCCTCAAACAGGACCTGCTGCAGCTCCTGCCCCAGGCGGCCGGATTTTGCTGAGATCTTCATGCCTCCTTGATGACCCACA
>NC_061511.1:237493317-237590078 GCF_022539505.1 Lolium rigidum | reverse complement strand
CATATTAAGCCTTCAAATTATATGGTGACATAAATAATCAAGAAACAGTTTGCATGGTGTCAGAGGCAAATGATCTTTGTACATAGTTGTATGGACGAGTAAATCAACTTGTATAGGCGGATAATCTGATTCAGTGCTGGATGAATGCCCATCCTGATTCTCAGTTGCACTTGTGCAGATGCTACACCACTAGGCTTATCTTTACTGCTGTTGCTCAGAAAGGTCATTAGATAGTTTATTTCCCTGCACTTTCACTACTTGGTCTTAGTGCAGTTGACCACCGACTTATGCTCTTAGTTAAATAAACCTCCAGAGCTGGAGGCTCATAGCAACACCACCGCACGAGAATCTTCTTCTTTTGATCTGCATGGATGAAAATGGTGCGTTCGCAATCATTTTTTGGGCAATAATTTCACACAACAGTTAAAAACGGGAAGTTGTTATACCTCTTAATTTTTCGCCGTTAGATCACAACAGGGGAGGTATCCTGGTTGGTTAGCTGATCGATAGCGCATAACCACGTGGGTTCGAACCTCTCTGGCTCTCTCGGCGTAACAGTTCCTAGTAATGATGAATCCACAACTTGGATCGTCATATCTACACCTGAATTAACAAGTGAAAATCGAGCAAATCTGAACCTGGTATTCATTTTTCTTTTTTGCCGCTAATGCTGCATGCGCTCTCCACCATCTTTCCGACGCGGTTGTTGTGGTGGCTGTGCCACCTGCGAAAATGGCGATGCCAAGGCTTTCCTGCACTCGTGCTTGTCTGCTTGTCTCGTTGCTAAAATCTGGTATATTACCTAGCCAGTGCAAAAGAGTCTGTGGCTACAGCTAAAGGGCACAACTCATTTGTCTTTCTTGATCGATCCTTTGTCGCTACCTATAGCTCTTGTCGTGTACCCATGGCTTGCAATTCTCGGATACTCATGGCTTGGTCAGTTGGATTACCTTTGAGGGACACAAGACGTTGCTTCCTGGTTTCTTCCTCCAGGATTCAAGTTGTCTGTGATCGCCTACTTGGACGGACTTGCTTGCTCATGCAAAACCTCTGGCGAATTTTACAGCGGGAATCTTTGATGTCAATGGTGGCAAGTGCTGAAGTACATGCACCACGCCCATTGCACATGATCGACCAACAGTATATAGACGGTGCATGGGTACACAAACTCTCCTGACCCATTCACCAAAGTTCAGTTGGCTCTCCTGGTTCCAATCGCTCGGTGACAACTTGGATCGTCATATCTGCACTTGAATTAACAGGTGAAAATCGAGCAAATCTGAACCTGGTTTTCCTTTTTCTTTTTTCCCGCTACTACTGCATGCGCTCTCCACCATCTTTCCGACGCGGTTGTTGTGGTGGATGTGCCACCTGCGAAAATGGCGATGCCAAGGCTTTCCTGCACTCGCGCCTGTCTGCTTGTCTCGTTGCCAAAATCTGGTATATTACCTAGCCAGTGCAAAAGAGTCTGTGGCTACAGCTAAAGGGCACAACTCATTTGTTTTTCTTCATCGATCCTTTGTCGCTACCTACAGCCCTTGTTGTGTACCCATGGCTTGCAATCCTCGGATACTCATGGCTTGGTCAGTTTGATTACCTTTGAGGGACACAAGATGTTGCTTCCTGGTTTCTTCCTCCAGGATTGGACGGACTTGCTTGCTCGTGCAAAACCTCTGGCGAATTTTACAGCGGGAATCTTTGATGTCAATGGTGGCAAGTGTTGAAGTACATGCAGCACGCCCATTGCATATGATCGACCAACAGTATATAGACGATGCATGGGTACACAAACTCTCTTACCCACTCACCAAAGTTCAGTTGGCTCTCCTGGTTCCAAGGCTTGTTGCATCATTCTCCCCACAGAGCACACACAAGCAATGCCAACAAGCAACGTCACCACCAACGTTGTCGTCTTCATCGCCAAACGGCCACCGCAGGCTCGGCTGAGAGTGGCAAGGGCCGAGAGGCTGTGGTGCAGATACTCAAAGGAAAGCAAGAATGCTTGTTTAGATCTGAATCTGTCACTGGTGGTCCTCATGGAATCAAGGGCATGGGCCTCCGGGGCTGGTCGAGGAGCGGATGGACACGAGGCTCCGACGGTGGTCGACAGCTCTGAACCCAGGGTGGATCCTATGGTATGTGGCCGGCCTCATCTTTCTCCGCCCTCGACATCGGCGATGACCACCAGAACTGCGGTCGGCGGCCTCACATCACGCTCCAAAGACCACCACCACTGTCTTGTTCCTCCCTGATCCGCGAATGCTTCCCTGTACGGGTCTTAAGTAAGATTAGAAAGCATGTGATAGTAGAATAACAAGGCGGTGGTGGAGTAGTTGGCTAAGCCTCTCTCGCCTCGAACAAACCTGGCCCTATGTTGTGATGAAACGCTTTGTGACAACTTGGGTCATCACACATCCATCCGAATCCGATTCATCGGGTGTGAAATGAACAAATCTGAACCTGGTCTCCCTTTTTTATAACGCGATTCAAACCTCCATCTTAATCCCTTTTATTGTATTTTGATTTTTGTTTGACATTGAATCGGAGGTGCTCTGCTTTTTCGTTGAATAAGAGAGAAAAACACCACACTTACAAAATAGTTACAAGATACTAAGTTGTACTCTTCTTGCTCAAGGGTGTGAAAAGAGCAAATCTGGACCTGGTCTCCTTTTTTGTAATGCGATTCAAACGTCCATCTGAATCCCTTTTTTTGTATTCTGATTTTTTTATGGTGAATTGGAGGTGCTATGTTTTTTCATTGAAGAAGAGGGAAAAAGTTCCACAATTACAAAATATTTGCAACATCCAAAGATGTACTCTTCTTGCTCGGGTGTGAAATGAGCAAATCTAAACCTAGTCTCCCTTTGTTTGTAACGCGATTCAAACCTGATAGTTGCTCGAAAGCTGATAAGATCACTTTCATATTTCTCTCTTTATCAAGATCGTGTTCCATAAATAGAATCGTATCGTCGATGTATTGAAGGATAGATAACCCACCATCCACGAGATGAGGAACCACCCCTTCAATTTGCCTATCAACTTTAGCTCGCTCTATCATAATCACAAGTATATCCGCCACTATATTAAATAGAATAGGAGATAACGAATCACCTTGTCTTGAACCTTTTTTGTCTGAAAATATCGACCAACTTTTATCTGCATAACCAAAAGGTAGTATCATAGTTCCATAGTTTTTGCACGTTGGCAAAAAATATAAAATTGAGCAATTACTTTGACGGTACAATTACGAAGTGAAGTGGAATGTGTTTATTCACAACAGGGTTGTGGCGCAGTTTTGCTAGCGTTTAGATTGCTAAGTTGGAGGTAAGGGTTCCTCTCTCACACCGGCAATTTGCCAGTAACGCTCTGTGGTAACTTGAATCTTCAGGTGACACTTAAGATAATGGGAACCCGGTTTCATCTTTTTATTTTGGTCGCTAGTGGGTGACACTTAAGAGCATCTCTAGCAGATCTCCAACAATTTAGAGGAGGAAACCAATTTAGAGGAGGAAACACCACCCTAAAAGTTAATTTCTCATATTTGCTCCTCTAAATTTTGTGCGCTAGAACCAATGCCTAATAACTTAGAGGAGCAAACTTTTTTCAACATAATTTGTAAATTTGAGCATATTCATACATAACAACATTAACCTAAGATGATTCATAATGTATATAAAGTCACATAAATTTATAGCATCATCTAAACCTAACAAATTCGAACTTTTGACATACAAATTCATAGCACTAGTCATCTTGTTCCTCCAACCTCCTCAACTAGTCATCTTTCTCTTGAGACATCTTCCTGTTTCCTGTCGCAATGCATGACTAGAGTCGACCACCTATTCGTTATCGATGGCAAGGATCGATCATCTCCACTTGTTCTTTGGTTAAAGTTTGCATTAACCCTTTCAAAAATTGGTTTCACAGCTGCCTGTGCGAAGTATCTCCAACGAGTGTTTGATCATGCCATGCGAAGTATAAATCATTGTCCTCATCATCAATCACTTCTCTCTTCTTCTTTTTGCTACAAATTTAAGTGAACATACATCTTGTTCATCCGCCAAACTTCACCAAGTTCTTTCCAAACAAAAAAGGGTAAAAAACATACCTTGCAGGTATCCAATGATCATCTTCTTCGTCTGGCGGCGAAGGCGGGAGCAGGGGCAACGGCCGCAACATGCGCTGGAGGTGATGGCGGTGCGGTAGCCGATACCGGTGCAGCGTGAGACAGAGGGGATGGCGGTGCCCACACGAGGTCCTTCAACCCTGAATCCGGCGACTGGCTGCGGAGCGAGGAAGAGGAAGCCACACCGTAGGTACGCGGCCGTGTGAATCCGGTTGTTCCTTGACAAATCCCGACGGATTCCGGCGGCGGCGCCAGTGGATTTGCTCGAGGCTGTGACGCTCGATTTGGTCGATATAGGCTACCGGCGGCTACGAGGAGAGCGTAGGAATGTCGGGGGAGCCTACGCGGAGGCGGCGGTGACCAGTTCTAGGCGCCAGACTGGTCGAGAGCAGCCGGTGGCAGCGATGCGAGGCTTGGGGGAGGGGGGAGGGCCGGATGCGAAGGTGGATGAGGAAAATTATAGGAGAGCGGCCACAGGTGACGATATTTGAGAGCCGCGGAGGCCGGTGAGGAAAATTTATGCTCCGCTAAAACCTTTGGGGTATCAGATAGAGTCGGTTCGGGCGGTATGCTCTAAGATAATATGAACCCGGTTTCCATCTTTTTTTTACTTTTGTCGCTAGTGGTGCGCTATCTCCTCCGTCCTTCCGCGAATGGACAGTCCATCGCCTCTCCGCCACAGAGGTCGATGCCACCACAGGAATGGCGACGCCAGGGCTTTCCAGGAATGTTTCGTTTCGTTGTGTGACTGTAGCATATATATCTAACTACATAGTGTAAGAGGGTCGTTGTGGCTTGAGCTAAAGGCGCCAAATTGACCTGTTGCTACCTACAGCCCTTGTCGTGTACTTATGGCTTGCAAACCTATGATACCTGTGGCTTGGTCTGCTGGCTTTCCTTTAATCCAATTTGCTTGGGCTCATTCCCCGTGTGCAAAATCCCTGCCAAATATCTCAGGGGGAATCTTCCCATTACACCCATGATCATGGTTCATGCAATATAAATACGGTACCAGCTGAGAACCAAAACTCCCACCAGCAGACCATAGCTCATTTGGCTCTTCTGCTTCCATCATCTACTGCATCTCTCCACCCACATAGCACACATAAGCAATGGCTACATTCAGGTTCAGCGCCACCACTGTCGTCATTGCCGCCAGGCCACCACCGCGGGCTCTGGTGAGGGTGGCTAGGGCCGAGACGTTCAGGTGCGCCTACTCCAAGGAAGGCCTGAAGGCGTGTTCAGCTATGAATCTGTCTCCGGCAGTCCTCAACGGCCTGGGTCTCCGGCGGATGTCGAGACCTTGGGGATCGGAGCTGGTCGAGGAGCAGATGGACACGGAGAACACGAGACTCCGGCGGTTGTCCAGGGCTCTGAACCCGGAGTGGGTTATGGCGTGCGTGCTGGGCTACATCTTCTTCAACCCCGGACGCCTACAACGACGCTACAACGATGACCGAACAAGTCCTGCGGCCTCACGCTCTGAACAATGAACACCACTATCTCCGAATCTCATTTCATTAAAGTTATGAAAGTTCGATTATGTTCATCTGTCTCAGCCAACTGTTAGAAGCATGCTGATGTAATCAAGATCCGAAAGCAACAGCAGCGCACCTTATGAATTCTAATTCTAGGTGTGTTAAATCTCTCATTGTTCAGTGACTTCTGATTAACTGAATGGGAAGAAGCTAGCAAACGGGGATAAGCCATTCGTGTTGCAGCTACTACTCACCACAGAGATTTTGAAAATCCAAACAGCCTCATCTATGAATTTTGGTGTACGTATCGATTTATTTCTCCTGCTAATAATATTGGTTGTTTCGCCGACAACACAAAGGGGTGGTGGCGCAGTCGCTAGCGCGTAGGTCTCATAGCTAACTAGACCATAAAAGCGTGTGTTGCCGCGCCGTCCCTCTTTTCAAAAATAATTAAAATATTTTAAAAAAATTAAACTCAAATGACATAAGTTAAAATTAAATTATTGTGATTAGATATAGGTGAGTCATACTGGCTCATAAATTTTAAATATATCACAGAAGAGGAAAACAAAGATCCAATGACCACAATTATAACCAAGTGTAGATATGAGTCTCACGAGAATCAAAGTTTTGAAATCCATACGTACGTAAACCCTAGAATTTAGGCCTATCTAACATGTATCTCCCCAGAGTGTTGTATCCTTACTAACGCTGTCAGTTTGAGTGTTAAATGGCTAAACACGTGAATCATTGAACTTTGCAACGAATTCTCGCAATACCGGCAATTCTCGTAACACGTGTGGTTTTTCGCAATTTCACCCAGTAGTGATGGGTTTGCGAACTTCCCACGATAATGTGGTGGTTTTTTAGAATTAACTCGTTCCTCTCGCATCGTCAATTTGTCAGTAATGCTGGTCGTACCCTGAATCTTCAGGTGATACTTAAGTTAATCTGAACCCGATTTCCATCTTTTTATTTTGGTCGCTATTGGGTGACACTTAAGATAATATGAACCCGGTTTCTATCTTTTTTTTATATTTTGGTCACTAGTGCTACGCTCTCTCCTCCATCCCTCCACGAATGGCCAACTTCAGTCCATCGCCTCTCCACCACAGAGGTCGATGCCACCGCGGGAATGATGACGCAAAGGCTTTCAAGGAATGTTCCGTCTCGCTGTCTGCCTCTAGTATATATCTAGCTAGATATTGCAAGAGGGCCGTTGTGGCTTGAGCTAAAGAAGCCTAATTCGCTTGTCGCTACCTAGAGCCTTTGTCATATACTTGTGGCTTGCAAACCTCTCATACCTGTGGCTTGGTCTGCTGGCTTTCCTTTAATCCAAGTTGCATGGGCTCGTTTTCCTTGTCCAAAACCCCTGCCAAATATATCAGGAGCAATTTTCCCATTACACCTATGATCATGGTTCATGAGTATAAATAGGGTACCTGAGAACAAAAACTCTCACGGGCATACCACAGTTCAATTGGCTCTTCTGCTTCCATCACCTGCCGCATCTCTCCCCCCCACAAGTATTATATACACGCATAAGCAATGGCTACGTTCAGGTTAAGCCCCACCACCGTCGTCATTGCCGCCAGGTCGCTACGGGGTTTGCGGGCCAAGACGTTCAGGTGCGCCTACTCCAAGGAAGGCCTGAAGGCGTGTTCGGGTATGAATCTATCTCCGGCGGTCCTCGGCGGCCTGGATTTCTGGCGGATGCCGAGGCCTTGGGGATCGGAGCTGGTTGAGGAGCCGATGTACACGGAGAACACGAGGCTCCGGCGGTTGTCGAGGGCTCTTAACCCGGAGTGGGTTCTGGCGTGCGTGATGGGCTACGTCTTCTTCAACCCTGGACGTCTACAAAGACGCTACAATGATGACCGAATAAGCTCACGCTCTGAACAATGAACACCACCATCTCCTTCTCCGAATCTCTTCTGATTTACAGTATATGCAAGTTCGGTTATATTCATCTGTCTCAGATAGTTGTTAGAAGCATGCGGATGTAATCAAGATCCAAAAGCACCAACAGCATATACCTTACTAACTGTAATTCTAGGTGTGTTAAATCTCTCGTACAGATGTTCATTGTTCAGTGACTTGTGTTTAACTGAATGGGAAAAAACTAAACGGATAAGCCATTTGTGTTGCGGCTACTACTCACCACAGAGATTTTCAAAATCTTAGCCTCATCTATGAATTGTGGTGTAAGTATCCGCTCCTGCTAACAATAATGTTTTTTTTTGCCTACATAATACAAAGGGGCTCATAGCTAATGAAATGCTCACTAACTTGGGTCGTCACCTCTCACCTGAATCATCAGGTGAAGTTGAGCAAATCTAAACATTGTCATTCTTTTCTTTTCTTTTTTTGCTTAATCACCACATGTTGAAGAGGTATTGGGCCTGGCTGTGTGTCTTACCTACTTGGCCCATGTGGCCCATGTTAGAGAGTGTTCTGAAGATGCTTTATAAGGGACTCGTTCCCTTCATCCTGACCTAGCCGCCACAACTCTTAGAGCATTCAGGTTAGACACTATCTCTTTGTACATCATGGTATCAGAGCAAGGGGCGATGGAGGTGGCGATGGTGACTGCAGCAGTGGCCTAAGGTGGAGCCGGGAGGACCGCGCAGGTGGTGGTGCTGATTCGGGAGGTGGCGTGGGTTCGGTGGTGCCGTGTCTGAGAGGAAGTGGACTGGAGGGGTGTCCGTCGGGTGCTGTGCAAGATGGGGGACGAGCTCACAACAGCTCTTGAGAAGCTGGCCCAGCTTCTCGTGGCCAAGAATGCTGAGAGCACTTCTGGCCGAAGGGGTGCTTGCTCGTGTTTCACAAGCGGAGATGGTGCGAAGGTGGAGCTCATGCCAAATGAGGTAAAGTTAGAAGGGATGAGCAACTACCCGAGTTGGTCAAGGAGAGCATTGCTCATTCCGAGGACAAAAGGCCCGGATGGGCATGTTCGGGGAAGTGCTTCGCTGAACCGGAAGATAAGGGGAGTGCAGACTGGAAGAAATGGAGTGCGACAAACTCCTTGATTTTTGCTTGGCTGCTGAACTCTTTGACCCCCTCTATTGCTGCTTCAGCTGAGGGGCTTCCAAATGCTGCGGAGGTTTGGAATACTTTGTCGAAAATGTACTCTGGAAAAGGAAATCTGATGCTGATGGCGCAGATTGAGGATGCTGTGCATGATTTGCGTCAAGGTGAGAAGGACCTGATGGTGTATGTGGCTGAGTTGCAGCGTCTCTGGTCTGATTTGGATCATTGTGATCCCCTAGAGCTTCCTCATTCAGAGTGTGTGGTGACTGTTAAACAATATGTGGAACGCCGCCGTGTGATGAAGTTTCGAAGGGGCTGAACTCCTGTTTTGAGAGCGAGACGTGCTACCTTACTCGCACCAGCCCAAGCTTCCTTCCCTTGATGAAGCTATCTCAGCCATGTCACAAGAGGAGGTCCGTCTAAAATCTGCTCGGACGCAACGAGCAGCTCTCGCAATCTGCCTTTGCAATGACAACAAGGAATGAAACAAGAGACTGTTTTACCTATGGAGAATCAGGGCACTTGAGCAGATTCTGTACTTCATCAGTAAGGGGAAGAGGAAGAGGATACAACTACAGAGGTGGCGGTTACAACCACAGAGGTGGTCGTGGTTGGGGTGGAAACAACAACAGAGGTGGTCGTGGCTGGGTTGCTGGTCCTTGGCATGGAGAAGGGGCTCATAGGGCAAATATGGCTGCATCAAGTGAAGGCAAACAACCTGTAACCGAGAGAGCCTAGAGAGGGATCGAAGCTACTACTTCAAGCTTTGGCAACTTCGCCAACTTTGTCGACACCAATAAAGGTAATACTGAAAATGCATCAGTAGCAGCACATTCAATTAATAGAGGCTGGGTATTAGACTCAGGGGCATCCAAACATGTTACTGGAAATCTGATGGAATTTGAGTCCTATATTCAATATTCCCCTACACATCAGGAAACTATACGTACATCAGATGGCACAGCACAACCTATTAGAGGAGTTGGGACAGTTAAATGTAATCCTGTTATTGAACTATCATCGGTGTTATATGTGCCTGCCTTTCCTGTGAACTTAGTGTCTCTCAGTGCACTGGTTGATCAGATTGACTGTCAAGTGACCATTAACAGATATATGTGCTCGATACAGGAGAGGGTGATGAGCAGGAAGCTTGGGACTGGGACCAGGCATAGCGGATTGTGGTACATGGACCGCAGCGTGCCAAGCGAGGATGGGAATCAAGGACTAGTGGCTCTCACTGAAGACAAGGAGACTAGAGCTCTAATCCATCACTGTCGAATGGGACATGTCTCTTTTGACAAAATGTATCAAATATTTCCCGATGTAATGAGGGGTGTTGACATAAGCAAGCTCAAGTGTGATGCTTGTGAGTATGCCAAACATATTAGAACCTCTTATGTGAGTAAGGGGATCAGAAGTATCTCTCCGTTTGTGTTGGTTCATTCTGATGTATGGACATGTCCAGTGGTATCTATAAGTGGCGCAAAGTATTTTGTAACCTTTATTGACTGTTACTCACGGATGAATTGGATCTACCTCATGCGACACAAGGATGAAGTGTTCCCGTGTTTCAAAAAATTCTATGCTCTTGTGCAGAATCAGTTCAATGTACAAATACAAGCTATTCGCACTGACAATGGTACGGAATTTGTTAACAAAATATTTGGTGCTTTCATGTCTGAGCAGGGAATCTTGCATCAAACATCATGTCCAGATACGCCTCAACGAATGGTGTGGCTGAAAGGAAAAATCGTCACATATCGGAGGTTGCTCGGGCCTTAATGTTCACCATGAATGTGCCTAAATTTCTCTGGAGTGAAGCTGTCCTAACTGCAACTTATTTGATCAACCGTACGCCATTGAGGGTGACAGGTATGAAATCACCATGTGAATTAATTCTGAAGGATAATACATTTGTTGTTCCTCCAAAATTATTTGGATGCACATGCTTTGTTAGAGATCACAGGCCCTCAGTGAGCAAACTAGATCCTCGAGCTCTGAAATGTATTTTTCTCGGGTATTCTTCTGGACAAAGAGGTTACAAGTGTTGGAGCCCTTCAGAACGAAGGACATTTGTGAGCATGGATGTCACTTTTCGGGAATCTGAACCATTTTATGGAGAGAAGACTGATCTGAGCATATTATTCGAAGATCTTGACCATTTTCCAGCTCACGGGACTGGTCAAGAGGGGGAGAGTGAACTGATGCAGGGGGAGACAATCTCAGAACCACAACCTCAACCAATAGTGGGTCTCATTCCAGGAAGACATGATGGAGATGGAGAAGGCCAGAATTTACCACAGAGATGGAGAAGGCTGAATGAGGAAAAAATCTTCAAGTTTATAGTAGAAGACAAGTGGGTGCGCAACATGTTCAGGGGGAGCAACAAGAGTTACAAGTTGAACATCAGGACAACTCTGAGATCGTTTCATCGAGTGAAAGTCAAGTTGACCGGGACTCGGCAACGATGGGAGAAGGACAAATGGATCTACCAATTGCTTTAAGGAAAGGAACTCGGGCTTGTGTTGGGAGACTACAGAAAAAGTATGATGAATGCGACATAGGCAACTTTGTGTCATATGAAGCCTTGTCTCCTTCCTACAAAGCATTTGTTGTGTTTCTCTGCTGCCAGAGTGTTGACAAATTGCTCTTCTGCTGAAGAAGCGGAGCTGGAAGCGATCAAGGATGGTCTCTCACTGGCGGCCACTTGGACACAGGGGCAGATTATTTGTGAAACCGACTGTCTTGTCGCTGCTTCGGCTATTGACAAACCTGGACGGGATTTATCACAGCTCTGCCATATTATCAATGATATCAAAGATGTGTTAGCATCGGGTGTTGGCTCTTCGGTTGTTTATATTAACAGAACTTGTAATCATGTTGCTCATAGTCTGGCTAGTAGTGCTAGAGTTAATAACTCTGTAGGTTTCTGGTTGGGGGCTGTCCCAACAGATATTGAACCCCTCCTACAGGAGGATTGTAATGTGTTAATGGATCAATAAAGCTACTGTTATAAGCAAAAAAAAAAGTATCTATTCCAACTGACTGGAAGGTAGAAAAGGAGGACAAAAAATGGCGTGCTGCCATGTTGGAAGAACTACAGGCATTGAGAAAGAACAAAACTTGGGAGTTAGTAACTCTTTCAACAGGAAAAAGGGCTATCAGTTGTAAACGGGTTTACACTGTGAAACAAAATGCACAAGGAAAGATTGAAATATATAACGCAAGGCTTGTGGCAAGAGGGTACACCCAGACCTATGGCATCGATTATGATGAGACCTTTGCACCAGTGGTGAAGATGAACACAGTGAGGATTTTGATATCATGTGCAACAAATTTTGGGTGGCTGTTACACCAACTTGATGTTAAGAATGCTTTTCTACATGGAGATCCGCATGAAGAAGTTTACATGGAAATTCCACCGGCTTCTCTTCAGATTGAAACCACGAGCAAGGTATGTAGACTGAAAAAATCTCTTTATGGACTGAAACAGTCCTCGAGAGCTTGGTTTGACAAATTCAGGCGCGAAGTCTGTGACATGGGATACAGACAGTGCAATGGGGACCATACAGTGTTTTATAGACATTTTAAGGGAAAGATTACTATTCTTGCGGTGTATGTGGATGATATCATTATTACCGGGGATGATGAAGGAGAGATAGCAAGGCTAAAGAAGTGTTTGAGTAAGGCCTTTGAAGTAAAGGATCTTGGCCGACTAAAGTACTTTCTTGGTATAGAAGTGGCCAGGTCAGCAAAAGGAATAGCTCTGTCTCAAAGAAAGTATACTTTGGATCTTCTCGGTGATGTTGGTATGCTTGGGCTGTCGTGCAGCTTCAACCCCAATCGATCAAAATCATAAAGTGACAAGCACAATCGAGGGATCATGTGGATAAAGGGAGATATCAGAGACTAGTTGGGAGGCTGTTGTATCTATGTCATACACGACCAGACATTGCCTTTGCAGTGAGTGTAGTGAGCAGATATATGCATGAGCCTAGAAGTGAACATCTTGAAGCAGCCTACAGAATCTTGCGATACTTGAAAGGAACTGCAGGAAAGGGCTTGTGGTTCAAGAGCAACGAACATCTTGATGTCGATGGATACTGTGATGCTGATTGGGAAAGTTACCTAGATGACCGAAGATCAACTTCAGGGTATTGTGTTTTCCTTGGAGGAAACTTGGTGTCATGGAGGAGCAAGAAACAACAAGTGGTTTCCAAATCAACAGCTGAAGCAGAATATAGGGCCATGTCTCAAGGGCTGAGTGTAATGTTGTGGGTAAGGAATCTGTTAAGTGAACTAAAGGTGTTGAAGAATAGCTGCATAAATGTATGGTGTGACAATGTGTCTGCTATTAACCTAGCACATAACCCAGTGCAGCATGACATAACAAAGCATATTGAGATAGACATATTCTTCATCAAAGAAAAACTCGATGATGGGATAATTAAGATAGAGCATGTCAGTTCAGCGCAACAAATTGCAGATTGCTTAACCAAAGGTTTGGGAACCAGAGAATGCAACCTGGCATGTGACAAGATGGGAATGATAGATATCTATCACCCATCTTGAGGGGGAGTGTTGAAGAGGTATTGGGCCTGGCTGTGTGTCTTACCTACTTGGCCCATGTGGCCCATGTTAGAGAGTGTTCTGAAGATGCTTTATAAGGGACTCGTTCCCTTCATCCTGACCTAGCCGCCACAGCTCTTAGAGCATTCAGGTTAGACACTATCTCTTTGTACATCACCACACTACCCAACAAACACAATTCAAAAAATGTTTCCTAGCCATATATCCTAATATCCCAAAAGAAACTGTAATCCTTGGGAACAAACTGTGTTGGTACTACATACTTGATCCTGATAGAAACTTGTTAATTAAGAACTAGATATTTCCACTCTATAACACAGCCAGCTGGTGTCCTAGTTGGCTAGCCACAGATCCTGAACTCCCGAGTTCGAGCTCTCGACCACGTATTGATGAAACGCTTAGTTGACAACTTGGGTCGTCACAACTTCATCTGATTCATCAGGTGGAAACTGAGCAAATCTAAACCTGGTTTAATATTTTTTATCTTCCTTTTTCTCTCACGGTTTGCCGCTGCTACTACCAAATCCTGACTGGTTCCGCCGCCTCTCTCGAGTTGGTGTCCTAGTTGGCTAGCCACAGATCCTGAACTCCCGAGTTCGAGCTCTCGACCACGTATTGATGAAACGCTCTGTTGACAACTTGGGTCATCACAACTTCATCTGATTCATCAGGTGAAAACTGAGCAAATCTGAACCTGGTTTAATATTTTTTATCTTCCTTTTTCTCTCACGGTTTGCCGCTGCCACTACCAAATCCTGACTGGTTCCGCCGCCTCTCTCCCTGCTTCAGTGCTTCTCCGCCTTTCGGCCTCTCCCAAACTCCACCTCCGATGAATCCCCAGCCCTTCTCTCCCCCTCCAGGAGGAAGAGAGAAGCTGCACGGACGCGGCAGAGAGGAGATAAAACAATTACCACAGTACCTAAGAAATCTGAGCTGTCATTACAAGCTGCCAGTAGAATTGCTAGCTCAGGGGACTCATAAGTTTCCTTGTCTACGTTGGGCATCTGGGTGGAAGGTAAAGGTTTAGTTGGCAACTGCTAATATTGTCTCAAAGTGACTATTGATTATTAGGTTATTGAGTTATTGCTGATTGCTGAAGTACCTATCTATTGTAGGCTTGTATTGTTTTTTAACCTCACATTGTGTCATCTTGTTTGTAATATGTAATCAGGATCTTGTCTTTAACATCACATTGTCGAGTTATTACTTAAGAACGATTTCATTCATCTTCTTTCTTTTCTTATTTGTAGGAATGAAGTTAGCAGTATCAAACCATATGCATCAAGCTTGCCTGTTGATACTTGGTGAGTTGCAACTTTTATATGATTAACAGGCTAGTCGCAAGTTTTCTTATTTTATAACTTTCGTGATATATATCTGTTGCCAGTTGCAAGCAAGTTAGTTTTGCAGTCATCGCGCAACGGGTAGTGGTGCAGTTGGCTGGCACGCAGGTCTCATGTCTAAAGCGTGAGTGATTCATTCCTCTTGAGCTGGTACGTGACGAAACTTTTCCTGGACTCTTGTTTGTCTGTTTCTTCTCAGGTGGAACTCGTAGCATGTATGTCTAATGGAATTATAGAAACCTCTGGCCAAAATGCGCAATTCACATACCTTTCTGAATCCTTTGGTTTCTGTTGTGCCAAATCTGTATGCAGTAGTCCTTGTTGTGTACCGTGCATACAATCTTCTGATATTCATGGCCATATGGCTTTATTTTACAAACCCAAGATGTTCATTGTTGCTTCCTCCAAGAGTCTAGTTTGTTGGGGCCAAATCAAGTTGGCTGTGATCAGAACTGTTTAGTTTCAGGTTTGCTGTTGTAGTGGGTTCACTGGTGGGTTGTGGTGTGCAAGGATGGAAAACTCTGTAGTGTGACGGTTTCGTTTAATGAAATCGGGGATGATCCCTTTTATCTAAAAAAAAGTTGGCTGTGACTATCATGGTTGCTACTGGCACCTAGCCTAGCTTGTGTGAGTAATGGAACCTGTGCCCTGTGTTCTTCAGAATGGAGATATCTCACCCAGCTGTTTCAGGGAGCGTTGTTTAACTGAATGGGAAGAAACACATATCCATAGGAAAGTCGTGTTGCAGGTACTACAAAGATATTCAGCCACAGATCGAGGCACATGTGTACTGGTCTGGATTTTGCATATAGCAGATATTCGCTTCTGTTGCTGCTAACAAAAGAAGAACATCACCGAGGTTCCTGACTTCAACACCACGTGTGAGCTATATGACCGCTATATGACCCATCAACAGTGATGTTCTTCTTTCGCAACAAGCACATCATGATTGATCTTTGGACGGCAAACAACAACCATGTCAACTGGGCAATAAAAGACAAGCAGGAGTTTGTCGACATTGTGGAGACTGTCTACAGAGGAGGGTCTGGTGATTGCGCCCAAGGACTACTCTACCAAATAGTATTAAGTTGTTTTGCGCCTGGCAGCCCATGTGTAATTTCTGGCCTAGTAGATTCAGTATAATGCCAGATTGATGTTTGTCAATCTCAAAAAGTGTTGCGTAACTACATGTCTGTATCTTGAATATTGATATGTCATAAACATGTAATCCTTGGAAACAGGACCTGTTGTCCATTGGTATGACTGATGAAACAGATTGTTTGTCTAATTCAATATGAATTGCTAAATTCTAGTGCTTGGATTATCATGCTGTTAGAAGGGCACTGCTCTTCTTGTATTTCTTGTGTCGCGCTGAAGGTTGAAGCAGGATTGATATGATACATGAAGTTACACTAGAATTGACAAAACTCAAATTTCCTCATGATTATGTTTGGTCTTGCGTAGTGATGTCATGTTATATGAACCGCAGAGAAAGTCGTCGATTTGATTCAGCTCGAGGCGTTAAAAGTATATAAGTCAGTACGAATGCACACGA
The DNA here is from genome assembly GCF_022539505.1 of Lolium rigidum. NCBI lineage: Eukaryota > Viridiplantae > Streptophyta > Magnoliopsida > Poales > Poaceae > Lolium > Lolium rigidum. The sequence continues at coordinate 237,573,956 of NC_061511.1, read as the reverse complement.
GATTAATTCAGCTCCAGTCGTTAGAAATACTCCTATTCATGTCAGCATGGATGATCAATAGAGAAAACCATCCACTCACAGCCAATAAAAATCGGTTGTTTCGCAATTATAGCACTAAGGGGTGGTGGCGCAGTTGGCTAGCGCGTAGGTCTCATAGCTAATGCGAGTGATCCTGAGGTCGAGAGTTCGAGCCTCTCTCACCCCAAAACCTCTGTGGCCTTGTAATGATGAAAAGCTCTGTGACAACTTGGGTCGTCACATTTTCACCTGAATTTTCAGGTGACACCGAGCACCTTTGAACTTGGCCTCTTTTTTTTTTTATAAATGTTCAACCATTTCACATGTGACACTGGAAGAGGATAACTAATTTATTTTGTAGCAAACAAATAAGACTATTACTAATTAGTACTGGACGCGCGATCATATTACGGACCGACGTAGAAATTATGACGTAGGCCCGTCGTCACATTTCCACCTGAATCTTCAGGTGACACCGAGCACCTCTGAACTTGGCCTCTTTTTTTTTATAAATGTTCAACCATTTCACATGTTACACTGCAAGAGGACTATAACTAATTTATTTTGTAGCAAACAAATAAGACTATTACTAATTTGTACTGGACGCGCGATCATATTACAGACCGACGTAGAATTAGAAGAAGGGGTTGGGCGACGGTGACGCCGCATCCTGAGTCGACGTAGGCCCGTCGTTCACGACGACCTCTTCGTGATCTACCCAGTGTGCATGCTCCATTGCCGACACCGAGGCAGAGGCCAACGCATGTGTACTAGCAGATGTTGTCAACATCTGCTGGTTCCGGCTCTTGCTCCGGGGTTGGGGTTGCGCCGCCACCGTCTTCTTCTGCTGCGCCGCCCTCCGCTCTGCCGCCGACAGCTTGCGGCGCAGGCAGTCTTCCTACCATTGATCATCGGTCCAGCCTTCCGGTTTCTTCTTCGGAGCCGACGCCTTCCGCGGCTTCGCGAAGGGCGCCTTCACCCCTTTCGTCTCTGGCGGGAGAGGGGGACATATTTTCCTGTGCCGCTGACGCGTCGGGCCCGCGTGTCCTGGCCTCGCATTTCGTTGTGTCCGGAGTGCCCGGAGCGTCCCTGGCCTATGTAGCGGGGACGGGCTCGGGGTGGGCCGCGCTGGACAGAACGATGCTTTGGGGCACTCGGATGGGAACAATTTTTTGTCCGGCGCACACCAAATCCCTTTGGGGCACGCTTTGGGGGACGCGGCCGGAGATGCTCTAAGGTCACTATATTTGAATGTGGTGAGGAGAAACTTTGCCTGGATGCCCAAAATGGGCGCCCAAACATATGTGTTGTGGATGAATAAAGATGGAAAGCTGTATCCAGACATCCAAATAACCTGCACTTCTGTTTGGGTCGATGCAACATAGGCTGCCAAACGATGGGCCAAATGTGCTCCGTGGCCCGTTCACGACGCACACGGACTCCCGTCTCGCTGCCCCTGTGATATAGGAATCCGGCCCAGCCTACCCAACGCCAATGCTACAGCCACACGGTCAAAGTAGCAAAATCACCCCACGGACCAAGTAGTATGACAACATCGAAAGTCTACACACAAGAATAACGAAAGAAATCAACCTAACTATTACAACACGTGTTGCAGACTCGTTAATTCTCAAAGTGGCTCGACAGAGAAACTTGCTGCCCTCTCCTATTGCCCCCGCCGCAGAGGTCGGGAATGGTGACGCGCAAGCTTTCCTGGACTCGCGCCTCTCTGTTTTTGTCTCGTAGTCTAATTCCAGTATAGTGCAAGAGGACCTTGTCTCTAGTGGCTGCATCAGCTAAGCAATTCGTTTGGCTTTCTTCATCCTTTGTCTCCACCTGTCGTTTATCGCGCGATCCTGAATCCTCTCTCATTCCTTGGTCCGTTGGCTTTCTTGTACTCCATCGCCAGCAGTTTGAGCTCGTTGGCAAATATCTCATGAGGTTGTCTGTGCATGCCCATAGCGCCCATGATCGTAGTATATACGGTGCCTCGGTACCCAAACTCTTCACACCCACAGTCAGACCACAGTTCAGTAATTAGCTCTATCGCTGCCATCGCTTGCTGCTTCTCCCAGTCTCCCACAAAGCAAACACAAGCAATGGCTACGTTCAGCTCCACCAAGGTCACCCTTGCCGCCACCGCCAGGCCGCCGCTGTGGGTGGCCAGGGCAGGGAAGTTCAGGTGCGCTGCCTACTCCAAGGACGGCGTGAAGGCGTGGTCGGCAATGAATCTGTCTCTGGCGGTCCTCTCAAACGCATGGAAGCAATGGAGCTCCGGTCGTTGGGGCCGTCATGCGGCACGGGGCTGGTCGAGGAGCGGGTGGACACGGAAGACACGAGGGTCCGGCGGTTCTCGAGGGCTCTGAACCCGGACTCGCAGTGGGTCGTCGAGTGTGTGGTGAAATACATCTTCTTCAACCTTCGACAATGACCGCAAGTCCGCAACAATCTGTTTCAGCTCTGTTAAGGGACTTCTGTTTAACTGAATCACTGAATGGGGGCGTACGAAACACTCGTGTTACAAATGTGGCCTTGTAATGATGAAACACTATGTGACAATTTGGGTTGTCACATGTATAACTGAATCTTGAGGTGAAGTTGTTATAGCTCTTTTTGGCCGTTAGAACAAACAGGGTGGTTTCCTGGTTGGTTATCTGTTAGCACATAACGTCGAGGGTTCAAACCACTCTTGGCGTAACAGTTCCCAGTAATGATGAATCGCTCGGTGACAACTTGGGTCTGCACCTGAATTAACACGCGAAAATTGAGCAAATCTGAACCTGGTTTTTTCCTTTTTCTTTTTTGCCGCTATTGCGCCATGCACTCTCCAGTCTCCACACCATCTCTCCGACGCGAGGTGGCGCGTACCGCGGAGGAGGCATGTACTGCGGGGACGGTGGCACATACTACGGAGGAGGCGCTGGAACCTCCTGGCCATCCCACACCGCCAGTGGTGGCGCGTGCGCCGGCAGCGAGGATATGTGTTGCGCCACCATGGCCGAGGGCTGGACGATATCCTCGTAGCCTGGCCAGTTGGCATTCTCGTCGGCCAATGACACGGCCATTGCGGCGGTCGTGGCCGCGTCCTCGTCGTAGTTGTCGGGGATGACGTCCTCCAGCTTCACAGCGGCTGGAGGCACGTCCTCCATCTCCTCGACCTCCTTGTCCTCCTCGTCCTCCTCGTCATCCTCCTCCTCGCCGTCCTCATCATAGGCGACCTCGTTCTTGTTGTCGGTCGCGTCGTCACTGGGCATGAAGTTCTGGTGGTCGTGGATGACCCGGAGCCTCGTGCTCCCATGCGAGGAATTCCCGCTAGAAATCCTCCCGCCGGTACACCTCCTGGTGTTGCATCGCCGGCGGGAGGCGCTCGATCCAGCGCCGCATCTCCTGACGCAGGGCTCGCCGATCCGCCGGAGGTGGCGTAACAAGGAGCCTCTCCTTGTTCAGATGCCACCCGTGCGGGAGGGAGACGCCGCCGTGGCGGCAGGGGTCGCCCTGCGTCCACCGCCGTTGCGCCTCCAGCACAGGAACGTAACGCCTGTTGCGGCCTGGTTGGTGTTGGGGAGGAGGCTGGGTCGACGCCGCCGGCGCCTGCGGGCCAGAGAACATGTGCGCCTGTGGCGGTGGAGGGATCACCGGGGGCCACTTAGGGTTCCGCCGAGGCAGAGAATCCCGTCGCCGCCACCGGCCGGACGAGGAGCCAGCCTCGTGGTCGTTGGCGGACATCTTCATCCACTTATGCATCTTCATCGGCAGAAGTGGCAATGGTGGTGGCGGTTGGAGTGGGGAGAAGATGTGGGCACGGCCGTGGTTAAATACCACTGGCCTTCAATGCAGAGCGCGCCCGTGTGGCTTCCAGCGCCATCGGCTTTAATGCTGGCGCATGAGTCCAGGTGGCGGGCGCATACTTCAGCGGCGGGCGTAGCGTTTAGTGGCAACCTTGATGGCAAACGCTACCGCCGGTCAGCCTACTGCCATTGGGTCACTTCCAGGTGGGCCTGCGACACGCGTGGCCGGACGTGCGCTTTGTTCGCGTAGTGTCCAGCCCAACGCATCAGTTTCCCAAATTTATGGAGAGAGCGAGTCGGCCAGGGCCGAGGGGCGTCGGAGGAGGGGCGATAGAGAGATTCGCTGTGATTTGATTTTGAAGCATAACAACATGAGATCTAGTTCTAAAGCTCTCATCGATATAAACTCAGCAGTAAAAACAAACTATTAATCAAAATAGCGGGCTTAGGAGATAAATCATTTATATTTTTAGATTTTACGTTTAATGCGATGATGTCAGTCGTGAGATGGGGGATTCCTACAAATGTGCATGAGCTATCTTCTTATACAAGGAGAAAGACACGCAAATGCTGCTCCATGGGGAGGGTGGCAGTGCGGCACCCTCATATAGATATTTTTCTAAATAATCTTGGACGTGTGTGTTACATTGATACATATGCAGGGGGTTTCAACTTCTTAAAAATAAAATTGAGACCCTACACAAAATTATCCGAGGTCTAACAGCTGGGTAGGAAACTTGTTGATCAGCATGGACAAAACATGGAATCATAAATTTTACTTCTGTGGTAATTTATTTCGGCAACACGCTTTTATGGGGAAATTAAAGAAAATAATATTTTAGATGAATTAAAGAAAAGACTTTCAATGCAGAAGCAGTGTGAAAGAAAAAAAACTCTCTCGCGGTGAATTAGGAAGTAGCTATTTCTATGACTCTATGATACTATGACACAACCAGCGTCTGTCCTAGTTGGCTAGCGAGAGATCCTGAACTATGCTTGTTACGAGTTCCTCTAGCTTCTCAGAAGAAACTCTACGGACACTGATGTTAGATTCGAAAGGCGATGGCGGGGCGACGGCGACCTGCTCGCCCCCGACGGCGGCCAGGGCGGGCACCTTCTGCTCTGTTCCGTCCCCCGGTGAGGGCATGGGGCGGAGCCTTGGCCGCTTCTGGGCGCTCGCGGTTTCCGACGACGAGGACGCGGGCGAGGACCCTTGCCGCGCTGAGGTGGCCGCGGAGTCGGGGTCTGGGGATTCGTCCTCGCGGAGGGCCGGCGGCGGCCGGTGACCCCGAGTTACGCTGGATGGGTTCATCCATCGGGCGGAGGAGCTTGGGGGCTCCCTCCGCCACCGTCGACGACGGGCCTTTGCGCCGGGAGGCAAGGGCTCGCGGTTCTCGGCGGGCCAATCTCCCAGGTTCGGGCGACTTGGGGATGCCGGGCTGGAAGCGGCGTGGTCGGGGCTCCACGGGGGTGGCTCCTCCGACGGTTTGCGGCCCGGTCACGGGAGATCGGCGGACGAACGACCAGCGGGAGACGGCGGCGGCTGCGGCGCCGCCTCGAGGTCGGGACCGAGGAGGGGAGGAGCGTCCCGCAGGGAGCGTCCCGTGCCGAGCTGCTCGGGCTGGACTTGGGCCGGCCTGCCGGCAAAGGCTGTTCCGGGCTCGGAGGAGTTCCCCGAGCTGCCAGGTTCGTCCGGGGGCTCGGGCCGTTTGTTGGGCTTGGCCCACTTTTGCTTTCCTTTCCAACGGGCCTGGAAGGGGCCTCTATCGGGGTTAAGAGGTGGCTCTGGATGCAAAAAGGGGTTTCGATCCTTCTTTAGGGTTTCTTGCAAGAGGAGAGGAGGTGCGGCGGCGCTTCTCCAGGGCGTTTCGTTGTTCGTCCCCTTCAACCACCGGCGCTCTCTCGCTCCTTTGCGGAGGTGACGGCGATGGGTGGCGACGGCCGCAACAAGCGCCGGCTCGACGGTGAGGGCGGTGACGGGCGGCGCGCGGAGGGGGGCGGCGGCGGTGCGGGGTTCTGGCAGGAGGGTGGCAGCAGTGGTGGTGGCGGCGGCTACAATCAGGGGCAGGGTAGCGGCCGCTACGGTGAAAACAGCAGCTGGCAGGGGCCTGGCTTCGGCGGCTCTGACGGGGGTCGCCGCCATGAGGGAGGTGGCGGCGGCTCCTTCCGCCAGGAGGGCGGCAACTTCGGCGGTGGCGGTTCCTCCCGCCAGGAGCGCGGCGGCGGAGGCGGTCCTTTCCGCCAGGAGGGCAACCTCGGGGCGGAGGCGGGGGCTCCTTCCGCCAGGAGGGTGGCAGCAACTTCAACGGCGGCGGCGGCGGCCCCTTCCGTCAGGAGGGTGGCGGTGGCGGCGGCGGTCCGTTTCGTCAGGAGGGCAGCGGAGGTGGGGGCTCCTACCGCCAGGGGAGCGGTGGCGGCAGCTCCTACCGCCAAGAGCAAGTTGGCCATTTTCGGCCGGATGGTGAGGCCGGGCACTTCCGGGGAGGAGGTGGCCGAACGGCTTCCGTGACGAGGGTCATGGAGGTGGCGGGAACCACCGGTCTCAAGAGGGCTGGGTTCAGCCTTCGGCTGGGTGGCATGCCCAACGGCGGCGTGAGGACAGGGGCTCCGCGTCGTTCGGCCGGCGAGGGCCGCGCCAGGTCTTCCAATGCTGGGCGGCGGGGGCCGGCAGCGAGAAAGGGCGGCGCGAGTAAGCACAAGGGCAAGGCTGGGCCTGCCGCTCCGGCAGGGGCCGTGGCAGATGCTGAATGCTTCAAGTGTGGGCGCCCTGGACACTTTCAGTCGACGTGCACCTTCGAACCGATCTGTGTGATCTGTGGAGGGGAGGGGCACGCGTCCGCAAACTGTACGTCGTGCGGCAAGTTCCTCCGGCTGCAGACTATGGGTCACGCCATTGCGGGGGCTGGTTTCTTTGCGATTGAGGTGGACCCGATCAAGGGCAAGAGCACCGGGGAGGCTTTCACAGCGGTGATCAAGTTCAAGGGCACCCCGCTGTCGCCGCTGCAGATTTCTGATGAACTCAAGGATTTGGTTGACGAGCAGTGGGATTGGCAGGTGTGTCGTCTCTCGGAGACGGAGTTCTCGGTGTGTTTTCCTTCGCAGGCCACACTTCGCATGGGAACGAGGCATGGCAAGCTTTTCCTACCTATCAACAAGGTAGAGGTGGAGATTCGGGAGGCGTTTCTTAGCCCCAAACCTTCACTGAGCCTGCCGTCGGTGTGGGTCCAGCTGTCTGGCGTCCCGGATGACCTCATGGAGGTGGACCGTCTGATGGCTGCTATGGTTCCGATTGGCCGCCCTTTGGAGGTGGATGAGCTGTCCTCGCGCAAATGTCGCACCGAACCTATCCGTATGCGCTTTCAGTGCCGGTACCCGGAGCGGATCAAAGGGACGGTGCAGCTGGTGGTGAACGGGGAAGGCTACAACATTGCTGTGAAGGCTGAGCTGGGCGGGAGGGGCGGGGGCACTTCTGGGGCGGGGCCGGCCCCGTCGCCGCCTAGGGACGATGATCAAGATGATGAAGACTATGATGATCTGTCTCCGTCCGAGGAGGAGTGGAATGACCTGGGGAAGAAAGACAAGGAAAAGAGGAACCAAGCGGCTGCTGAGAAGCCGCAGGAGACGCCCAAGGGCAAGGAGCAAGCTACGGAGGCGCGCGGCGGTGGGACGGGCGCCGGGGGTGTCACGGCGCCCGCCGCCGGGTGACACGGAGTCGCGGCTGCGTTTCCTTGATGAGTACGGGTCCAACCTGGCGGACGGGGCGTGCTGGCCTCCTTCCGCCAGCCCCGCTCCCTCATGGTTCCTGTGGCCTCCCCTCCTAAGGCTGCGGAGGGGTCGACGGACTCGCAGGTTTGTGACCCCGCCTTGGAGGGGGGCGATGACATGGCCATGGTGTCGGGCCTGGGGATGGCCGCGCCCATGGAGGTTGCTCGAGGAGAGCGCCCGACTCGCCGGGGAGTTGGCTGCTGCCACGCCTGGAGAGGCCCGTGGGGCGACGGGGTGCAGCGATCCTCGCCGATGCTCGAGGTGTCGCTCCCGGAGGTCGGTCAGGTGGTTCCGGTGGTGGCTGCGGAGGGCGAGAAGTCCAAGACGGCGGCGACCTACTCGAGGGCGCCCAAGAAGACGGACAAGGCGCTGTCCGTGAGGAAGAGCTCCAGGCACAGCAAGGTGTCGGTCAACCTTTCAGCGCTGGAGAAGGCCAAGAGACTGACTGCGGACAAGAACCTGGACTCAGGTACACATCAATCCACTTCTCTTGATTCCCTTCCTGACGCGAGGCTTTCCAATGTTTTAGTGGATAGTTGTATTATTTTCAACCCGAGCAGGGGCTCTCCGTGTGAGATTCTCGACCTAGTGCGTGCAAGGGAGCATGCCCAGGCAGCCATTGCGGCTGCGGCCTTTAAGAAGGAAAAGGAAGAACAGCTAGCAGCGGCCAGGGAGGCTGACCTGCAAGCTGAGGTTCCGGCGGAGGGCCCGCCGGTGTCGGAGGACCCGGAGGGGGAAGGCCCTTCGACCCGAAGCAAGCCCAAGCGTGCGTGCGCCAAGCGGCCAATGTCGTCGGCCCGTAAGGGACGGGGCAAGCGCGCCGGGTAGCGATGAAAGGCCTCATTTACAACATTCGGGGCTTTGGGGCCTCCGGGAGACGGTCCCAAATGCTTGATTATCTGCGCTCCGAGAAGGTGGATTTTGTTGGGCTCCAAGAGACAATTAGGCAGGATTTTTCGGCCCCTGAGCTTCGCAGGCTTGAGGTCGGTGGTCAATTCAATTGGAATTGGCTGCCAGCGGACGAGGGCACTCCGGGGGCCTGTTGCTCGGGTTTCCGGGATGAGACCTTTGAGGTGGGAGTATGGAGGAAGGGTACCTTCTATCTCAGCGCTCATGTCCTCCAGACGGAGGACCAACAAGAAGTGGTGGTTCGTGCTGGTCTACGGACCAGCAGATCACCAACGTACTGACGAGTTCTTGGGCGAGCTTACTAGGGAAGTTAGCTCGTATCAGGACCCGGTGGTTCTGGGTGGGGACTTTAACCTTATCCGCCGGGCTGGGGATAAGAATAATGCCAACATTAATTGGCCCAGGGTACATAGATTTAATGACGCCATTGCGAACTCGTCACTAAGGGAGGTGGCTAGGGTAGGGGCGCGATACACTTGGACGAACAAGCAGCTGTCACCGGTGAGGTGTGTGTTGGATAGAGTTTTTGTGTCCCCGGCCTGGGAGGCTTGGTTTCCGCTATGCTCCCTGACGGCGATCACTCGTATTGGCTCTGACCATACTCCTCTCCTACTTAAAAGTGGAGAGGAGGAGAGGTGTGGGCCTGCCAGATTCATGTTCCAAACTTGGTGGTTTGGGATCCCGGGATTCTTGGACCTAGTTAAGGGTAAACTGGGCTCCTTTTTGCATGACTTCGGTCCTCATAGGGGATCGATTGAGCACTGGTTATGCGTGGCTAGGTTGTCACGTCAGTTCCTCAAGGGTTGGGGGCCAACCTTGGGAAGGAGAAACGTGACCGTAAGGCTGGGCTCTTGGCTCGAGTCGAGGCGCCGGATGCGCTTGCCGACTCGTCGTGGTTAGACGAGGAGGGTTGGGCATTCCGCTATCACCCGGAGGATCGAGGTTGTTCTGCTAGACTCCTTAGAAGAGGAGTATTGGCGTCGCCGGAGCCGCATCCAATGGCTTCTCAAAGGGGATGCTTGTACGGCGTACTTCCACGCAATTGCCAACGGGCGCCGTCGGAAATGTGGGATTCCCCGTCCGGTGTCCGAACGGGGTGAGCTTTCGGACCGGACCGCCATCATGGGACATGTGTATGACTACTACCGCCAGCTGATGGGCTCAGCGGGCGAGGCTAGGGCCTTCACCCCGGCTCATGACCTTTGGCCATCCTCTAAACGTGTATCCGACGCGAAAACTTGGAGCTGGAAAGATCCTTCACCTTAGAGGAGCTAGATGCCGTTCTACATGATATGAAAGTGGATTCGGCCCCCGGCCCGGATGGCATGCCGGTGGCCTTTTTCTTGAGGTTCCGGGGAACTTTGAGACCCCTTGTCTTCCGCATTCCGAATGATTTTGCCCTAGGGAGGGTGGATATCTCCCGGCTGAACTTTGGGATCCTTTCCTTGATTCCTAAAGTAAAAGGGGCAGATTCTATTAAGCGGCTCCGCCCTATAGCGCTTATCAATGTTATTTTTAAGTTTGTGTCTAAGGCTTATGCGTCTCGCCTCGCTCCGTTAGCTCATAGGACGATAGACCGCTCACGGACTCGCTTTTATTAAGGGCGGGGCCCTTCACGAGGGAGTGTTGGCCTTGCACGAGATCGCTCATGAGTTGCGGGTTAAAAGGCTAGGGGGCCTTTTCCTCAAGTTAGACTTTGAGAAGGCCTATGACCGGGTTGATTGGGATTTCTGCGCGAAGTTCTTCGCCGGAAGGGTTTCTCCGCCACGATGGTTCATCGCCTAATGCAATTGGTCTCGGGCGGCCAAACGGCGGTGAATGTGAATGGGGAAATCGGCCCCTTCTTCCGCAATGCCGGAGGGTCGGGCAGGGGTGACCCGCTGTCCCCTATTCTCTTTGACTTCATGGTTGACGCTTTGGCGGCCATGCTCGTCGAGAGCCGGGAGAGCTGGACACATTTTGGGTCCGGTTCGGCACTTGATTCCGGGGGAATCACCCACCCGCAATATGCGGATGACACGATGGTGATGATTGAGCCGACGGACGAGGGTATTGCCAATCTCAAGCTTGTCCCGATTAGTTTCGAGCCGATGTCTGGCCTAAAGATCAACCTTGCCAAAAGTGAGGTGGTTGTGGTAGGGACCACGCCTTTGGAGCAGGAGCGGGTAGCTCGGCTCCTCAATTGTCGCTTGGGGACATTCCCCATTAAATACCTGGGATTGCCCCTTAGCAACAAGTCGCTACGCGCCTCGGATCCGGAGTTCCTTACGGCCAAGGTAGCAAAACGGGTCGACCCGTGGCGGGGAAGTTTTTGGCTTCGCCGGCCGCCTGGAGCCGACGAACTCCCGCTCGTCGAGCCTTCCTCGTTTGCGATGAGTCCTGTTCATGCTTTTTGACTCAACGCACGCGGCCTTTGACAAGGTCCGCTCCCGCTTCTTTTGGGAAGGAGTGGGGGATAAGCGCAAATACCACATGGTTGATTGGGCAACGGTGTGCCGGCCTAAGGAGGCGGGGGTTTGGGTATCCTCAACACTAGGCATATGAACATCGCGCTTATGCTTAAGTGGGTTTGGAAGCTCTACCACAATGCTGATGGGCTTTGGGCTGAGCTGATTAGAGCTAAGTACCTTGGGGAGAATGACCTTTTCTCTCCCCTGGTGCCTACCAAGGGTTCGCAATTTTGGAATTCTATCCAGAAGGTCAAGTGGTATTTCAAACTTGGCGCGAAACATAGCGTCCGCAATGGGAAGCGGACGTTTTTCTGGCTTGATTGGTGGCTAGGTACCTCTCCGCTCAGGGACAGGTATCCGGTGCTTTTTAGCTGCTGCACTTCACCTTTCATTACGGTGTTGGGGGCTAGGGATGGCCCGGGTTGGCGTCTGCAGTTTAGACGTCCTTTCTCCCTGGCTGAGACGGTTGAATGGGACAACCTTACCAGGGAGCTTGACTTCACTCAGGCTAGCGCCGAGGATGACTTGGTTTCTTGGCGCTTGGAGGCTTCTGGTGACTTCACCGCTAAGTCTCTCTACTGCCGGCTATCGCAGGGGGCGGCGGTCACACACTTTAGGGAAGTTTGGCGGACTCGGGTGCCACCTAGGATAAGGGTATTCTTGTGGCAACTCCTTTGGGGCAAACTGCCTTGCTCCTTGCAGGTGGCCAAACGGAAAGGTCCGTCTAATGGGTTGTGCGCACTCTGTGGGGAACCGGAAGACTGCGATCATATCTTCTTCAAGTGCGCTTTGGCCCGCTTCTTATGGGCGGGAGTTAGGGAGCTCCTACATTGTTCTTGGAACCCTGCGGGGCGGGTGATTTCCTGGCTATCTCACACGGCTTGGCTGGGGCGTATAGACGAGTAGTTTGGTACTCCTTCGCGGCGTTAGCTTGGGCCTTATGGAATATTCGCAATAAGCTAACTATGGAAGGGGTTCTTATTGGCAAACCGGCTGACGCCTTATTCAAAATGATCGTTTACATGCAGCAATGGAGGATGTCGGTGAAGTGGAAGGATAGAGGCCTCGTGGACGCGGCGATGGACTCTCTACGGCGGATGCATACGGACCTCGGCGGTGTCGATGGGCTCCCGATGTCGCCATGTCTTCATCTCCGCCATGTACCCGGGGGATGGTGTCTCGATGCTATGTTTGAACCCGTTATCGGTCCGCTATTTGCATCTTGAGCTTTAGACTTTGTTAGGTCCGGGGACCTTGTACGCTGATTATGTGCTATGTGGGAGCGATGGCTCGTTATGTATCCCAACTATGTATGGTTATGTTGCTTTATTAATTTAAAGCAGGGCTAAGGCCTTCAGTTTAAAAAAGAGATCCTGAACTCCCGAGTTCGAGGTTTCTCTACCATATTGTGATGAAACGCACCGTTGACAACTTGGGTCGTCACATTATCACCTGAATCAGCAGGTGAAAACCGAGCAAATCTGAATATGGTCTTTTTTTTATTTTTTAATCTCCCTTTGTCTCTCACGGTTTTGTCGCCGCTGCTACCAAAACCCTAACTCGTTCAGCCGCCACCCTCTCCCTGCGCTTCTCCGCCACTCCCAAAGTCCACCTCCGACGAATCTCCAGCCCCGTATCAACAACATAAAAATAACGAAGTTACAAATTTTGGTCTAAGAAGATTGGCTCTTCCTAATGTGAAAAGTGATGCCGAGCCACGAAGAGGTTGACGAAGATTATGTTATTGCACTGCATGCATTGACCCCTAATCGACACGACTGTGTCGGTTTGCAGGTGTCTTGCTCTGTTGGTCGCGCTTGCCCCGAGCATAGACGCCGATCGATGTCGATCGTGGCCATCACGATACTTATGAGAAGACATGCTGTGTGACCTTTGGAGACGGCTGTATCGGGGCGACGATGGACAGGGCGAGCGTATTCCCATCCGTGTGCTACATCATGGGTCGCTTCCAACGACTCAGGCCTTCCCCTCGTGACCGATGTTTCCTGTAAAAAAAACAACGAATACAGGAGTCCCTCCATACCCGACCATGTCACGAATTGTTGGCGGCTCCCTTGCAAACGGAAGGAGGTACCGTGGCCTACGAGATCATAGGCCAGCGTTGGTTTTAGTCCACACAAAAAACTTTCACCAGGTCTACAAGTTAGGCTCCGGCGGTAGGAGGAACAGATGTGTGTCTGATTGTGATTGATACCATGAGAGATTACATGTAATATTAATTACCGTAGTTTTAATTAGGAAAGTAAAAGTGCCAAGTGCGACGTACCATCACCAATTCGAATATAATAGTATAGAATAGCGGGCTTAGGAGATACATCATTTATATTTTTAGATTTTACATTTAATGCGATGATGTCACTCGTGAGATGGGGGATTCCTACAAACGTGCATGACCTATCTTCTTATATGAGGAGAAAGACATGCAAACACCCTCATATAGATTTGTTTCTGAATAAACTTGGACGTGTGTGTTACGTTGATACATATGCAGGGGGTTTCAACTTCTTAAAAATAAAATTCAGACCCTACACCAAATTATCCGAAGTCTAACAGCTGGGTAGGAAACTTGTTGATCAGCATGGACAAAACATGGGATCATAAATTTTACTTCTGTGGTCATTTATTTCGGCAACACGCTTTTATGGGGAAATTAAAGAAAATACTTTTTAAGATGAATTAAATAAAAGACTTTCAATGCAGAAGCAGTGTGGAAGAAAAAAAACTTTCTGGCGGTGAATTAGGAAATACTACCTCCGTTCTTTTTTAATCAACGCTCTGACATACATGCATGTAGTACTTGCTAAGCATGGGTTCGCGTCGATTATTTTGGTCCGGAGGTAGTAGCTATTTGTATGACTCTATGATAGTTTGATACAACCAGCTTTTCTCTCCTAGTTGGCTAGCGAGAGATCCTGAACTCCCGAGTTCGAGGTCTCTCGACCATGTAGTGATGAAACGCTCCGTTGACAACTTGGGTCGTCACATCTTCTTCTGAATCGTCAGGTGAAAACCGAGCAAATCTGAATTTGGTCATTTTTTATCTCCCTTCGTCTCTCATGGTTTTGCTACCAAATCTTGACTCGTTCAGCCGCCACCCTCTCCCTGCTTCAATGCTTCGCCACTCCCAAAGTCCACCTCCGACGAATCCCCAGCCCCGTATCTGCCCGGGCAGCGCCGAGCCGCTCGTCGCCGCAGGTTCCTACTATTTTTCCCCCTTATCAGCGTGCCGTGTCGATGTCGTGCTGGTGTTGGCCTGTGACTGCTAGTATGCTGTAACCGTGGAGTAGGCGGGATTCCTTGTAGGGGTGGAGGGTACGCGGCTTTGGGCTTCGTCATCGGCAGGCGCAAGGGAAGGCCACCGCCACCGAGGCAGCCCCTGCGTAAGCACCACCCACCGACCCCATCCTAGCGCGTAAAGTCTGATCTTCTATGACCTCTCCCGTCGCGGAAACTTCTCGAAATAGGCTTTCGTCCCGCTTTATAAATAAAGCCGCAACGGCCGAACCGATACTGAGGTGGAGAGGAGAACCTCTTACAAAGCAGATCAAAAAAAATCAAAAAAGAACCCAGAGACCCCAAAGTTGCCACGAGGACATTGATGCGAGACCGAGTCAAAACGGGGCTCCACAACGACGCCCCCAAGAGGGAAAACGACGCATTGCGCCGCCGCCGTCGAGACCATGAGGTTAAGGGCTTTCACCCGGAGCCGTACCTTGGGGCGGATACCCACAACGACGCCCCCAAGAGGGTTGCGATACCCGCGAGCACCGCCGTCGTTGGCGCCGAGGCGCTGAGCTTTCGCCCGGAAGCATCCACACACCACGCCCGACAACTCAGCCGCCCGCCGTCCCTAAGTTGGGCATCCCAAACACGATTTGGGGGTTGCCGAGGCCGAAACGCCGCCAACACCAGGATCCCCCACCGTCCGCTCCACGCCATCCTCATGACCGAAGAGAGAGACCACCACCACCGCCGCGTTGCCCGCCGAAGAGCCAACCGCGCAGTCCACCTTCCGGGGCCGCCGCCCGGCATCCCCACGCACTCGAGCCCATGGATTAACCAGCACGCCGCAACTCGAATTGGGCAGGGTAGGAAGGCACCATTGACAGCAGCCATCAAAGCACACGGCAGCCCAAGGGAGAGGAACCACCCTCCGACACCCGAGGTGCCCGTCGTCCGGACGCATTAGCATGGTCAATGTGGCCTAAATCAGGCCCGGCCGCCGCCGTGCCTCGATCACGCCCCATTAGCCGTGCCACCACACTGCTACGCCTAGGTCGCCGTCGCCATCCACCTGCAGCACCGGGCCGGACCAACCCTTGCCACCATCGACCTGCCACGTGCTAACCAAACACCATGAGCGGTGTCGCCGCAACCTCACTCCTCGCAACCGGCCTTGGCCGAGACCACGCACCGCCGCCAAGAAGCACCCCTGCCACGACGCCCGGGGACAGAGCCGCGCCGTTGTCGACGCCGCCATGCCGCCGTTCAAGCCGAACACTTTGTCGGCATCGAAGAACTCGCCACCGAACTCGAGCAAGAGCCTCACCTCGGCCCTCCCGGACAGAAGATGGACCGCGCAGCCGTACTGCCGAGGACCGCCGGATCTGGGCCCACCTGGCCCAGGTCTGGCACCAACGGCGGTGCAACCTGGGAGGAGCCCCGCCGGCGCTGGCTACCTCCACGGCCCTCCTGGCCCTGGACGCGGCAAGCCTGGCCCAGATCGGGGCCCGCCTGGCCCAAACCCGGGCTGCCGCCGCCAGCAGCCTCCTCCGCCGTCGCCCTCCGCCATACGCTGCGCCAGCCCGCACCTCCGCCGAGAACAGCCGCCGCCAAGCCTCGCCGTCGCCGCCGGACCGAGCTCCACAAGCCCCTAGGTGCACCGCCGCCAACCGCGCCTGCCTCACGCAGGCCCCTGCGAGCGGGTAAGGAAAGTCCCGCCGCCGCCAGCACCGCGCGGGCTTTGCCCGGCGGCTCTCGCCGGCGGCGGCGGAGGAGGAGGGAGGGGGGGGGGAGGTCGGGACGCGCGAGCTAGGGTTCGCCCCTGGCGTCGCCCGCGGGAGCGACGCGCAGGAGCGGAGCGTTTCAGAAGCCGGACTCCCGTCGCCGAAACTGAACACACAACATCTTGTAGCTATACTTCACCTCCAGTTCGGTCCCATTTTCAGTGTTTACTGCTGTGTAGCATGTACCTTCTTATACAGCCCTGGAAGGCTTGGCGGAGATTGTCCCAAAAGATTCTTCACACGAGGATTGCTTTGTCTAATTCATTCACACGAGGTGTGTGAGTGAAGCTATCTCAGTAGAATGGAGGAGATTGTCCCAAAAGATTCTTCTGTCTGGTGATCAAGTTCTTTACGTCAATGGTACTTTAATTCTGTGATTCAGTGAAATAGTATCCTGAAATTGGCCGTTCAAGTAACAATGATCCTGAACATGTACTTTTAGGCTTGTAGCATTCAATCTGGGCTGCTTTCCAGGAGGAGATAAAACAATAATCACGGTACCTGGGACATTGAGTGGCATTGTCTACATTGAGCATCTGGGTGGAAGGTAAATGTTTAGTTGGCAACTGCTAATAAGGTGATGGCTGATTGTTAAGCTTTTAAGTGATTGCGGTTTGGGGAAGTATCTAGCTTTTATATTGTACACTTTGTCTTGTTGTTTAAGACTAAGTTCAGTTATCTTCGTTCTTTTCTTAATTGCAGGGATGAACTCAACATTGTCAAATCATTTTAGTCAAGCTTGCCTGTTGGTACATGGATGAGGTGCAAATTTGAATTTGAAATGATTAATAGGCCAGTTGCAAGTTTTCTTATTTTTTGAGACGTATCATGTTGCCAGTTGCAAGCAAGTTAGGTTTTTTTTCGCAGTCGTAACACAACTAATGCCCAGTTGGCTAGCGCGTAGATCTCATGGCTAAAAGGTGAGTGATTCATTCCTCTTGAGCTGGTACATGCTAAAGCTTTTCCTGGACTCCTGTTTATCTGTTTCTTGCTCTGCATCATCTTCCTTGCTCTGCATGCTTGCATGTCTGATCCATGTAATTGCTACCGTTGATCTGCCCGGCATGGGTGGATGCTGAGTTACTGTAATCACTTACGAGTTACCC
Organism: Lolium rigidum; assembly: GCF_022539505.1. NCBI lineage: Eukaryota > Viridiplantae > Streptophyta > Magnoliopsida > Poales > Poaceae > Lolium > Lolium rigidum. The sequence continues at coordinate 237,556,893 of NC_061511.1, read as the reverse complement.
GAATGAGAACTGAATGGGCAGCAGTTAACTATGCCAGTATTAAGCTGCTGCCGTTGTCAGTTTTGGTCTTTTAGAATCTCATTGCCAGTATGAAGCGATTTTGGTTATGTTAACCTATCCTATCAGTGAGCTCTGTTTAACTGAATGGGAAGGAACAAATACATGTATTCAGAGATTTGGAAAATCCTAACGGAAGCACATCCATGGATTCCCGGGTACTTGTACTAGGAGTGCAGGATTGCAGATTTTTGATGCTCCTGGGAACAAAAAAATTTATTACGCTTTGTTAGCACAACGGGATGGTGGCCCAGTTGGCTGGCGTGTAGGTCTCGTAGCTAATGCGAGTGATGATGAAACCCTTGGTGACAACTTGGGTTATCACTTCTACACCTGAATCATCAGGTGATTGGAGCATATTTTTCTTAGTTGCCACATTCTCTGAACATCTGATTAGTTCAACGACATCAATATTCATCCGACATTTAGCTGTGCACCGTCGGTGCGGCTATCTCATTATATAGAGGGGTACACAATATGTTTACAATCTGATTGAACGTTCTAGAAATGCGCTTATATGTGACCTCCGACAGAGAAACTTGCTGCCCTTGCCCTCTCTTCAGTCCCCCGCCGCAGAGGTCGGGAATGGCGACGCGCAAGCTTTCCTGGACTCGCGCCTCTCTGTTTTTGTCTCGTAGTCTGATTCCAGTATAGTGCAAGAGGGGCACCCGCAAGAGGACCTTGTCTGTAGTGGCTGCATCAGCTAAAGTGTCCTGCAATTCGTTTGGCTTTCTTCATCCTTTGTCTCCACCTGTCGTTTATCGCGCGATCCTGAATCCTCTCTCATTCCTTGGTCTGTTAGCTTTCTTGTACTTTAGGTTGGCTGTGATGGTCAGCTGTTTGGGCTCGTTGGCAAATATCTCATGAGGTTGGCTGTGCATGCCCATGGCGCCCATGATCGTAGTATATATACGGTGTCTCCGTACCCAAACTTTTCACACCCACAGTCGAACCACAGTTCAGTAATTATCTCTATCATAGCTTGCCGCGTCTCCCGCAAAGCAAACACAAGCAATGGCTACGTTCAGCTCCACCAAGGTCACCCTTGCCGCCACCGCCAGGCCGCCGCTGCGGGTGGCCAGGGCCGGGAAGTTCAGGTGCGCCGCCTACTCCAAGGATGGCGTGAAGGCGTGTTCGGCTATGAATCTTTCTCTAGCGCTCCTCAAATGCATGGAGGCAATGGAGCTCCGGTCGTTGGGGCCATCATGGGGCCCCGGAGTGGTGGAGGAGCGGGTGGACACGGAAGAGACGACGGTCCGGCGGTTGTCGAGGGCTCTGAACCCGGAGTCCCAGTGGGTTGTCGCGTGTGTGGTGAAATACATCTTCTTCAACCGTGGACGATGACGGCAAGTCCGCAACCATCTTTCTTCTGCGTGCCTGAAGTCCGGTGAATTCTTCTCGCCAGCTGTTTTTAACGCGAATCTCGTCGCCAGTATGAAGCGAGTTCGCGTTCGTGTTAATCTGTTTCAGCTCTGTAAAGGGACTTCTGTTTAACTGAATCACTGAATGGGGCGTGTACGAAACAAGTACAGTAGGCCACTCGTGTTACGAATGTGGCCTTGTAATGATGAAACACTATGTTACAATTTGGGTCGTCACATGTACACCTAAATCTTGAGGTGAAATTGAGCAACTCTGAACCTGACCTTCATTTTTATCAGTCTCAGAGTCAGAGCTCGTCTCATGTCCATTCATGTTTGTCAACCCATGTTGGATCTCCCCAGAGCCCGCTCCCTATCCGACCTTCCCGCTTTCAGTTTTTGGTGTTCTACTTTGATCTGCATTTGATTTACCGACATCGCGATGATTGGTTCGAACCAAGCTTGTGTGTCATATATGACTCGTGGATCAATTAAGTTCCACCCCGAACCGAGGAAGCTGGATTATCTGACTACACTCCAGCTCCTTCAGTACGTTGGTGTGGTACTCTCTCTGGGCTCTTGCTGTAAGAGCACCTTTGTTTCAGTTATTTTAGGAGGAACACCTTTGGGCCCCCCGGTGAGCTAGCTAGTTTTTTGTGGAAAACACCCGGCGAGCTAGTATTGAACTGTCACTATGCAATACCATAAGTACAGACCGAACCAACCGAACATGCATGCATAGCCCGTGACTGCGTGTATTCAGTACTCCGCTTCTTAAATCTTTGTGAGGTTTCTCTGATTATTATTTTGTATACAACTTTTCAGATTAGGGAAGATATGCATATTAAGCCTTCAAATTATATGGCGACATAAATAATCAAGAAACAATCAGTGGTTTGCATGGTGTCGGAGGCAAATTATCTTTGCGCGTAGTCGTATGGAGGAGTAAATCAACTTGTAGGTGGATAATCTGATTCAGTGCTTGATGAATGTCCATCCTGTATTCTCAGTTGCACTTCTGTAGATGCTACAACGCTAGGCTTATCTTTACTGCTGCTGCTCAGAAAGGTCATTAGATAGTTTTTTTCCCTGCACTTTCACTACATGGTCTTAGTGCAGTTGACCACCGACTTATGCTCTTAGTTAAATAAACCTCCAGAGCTGGAGGCTCATAGCAGCACCACCGCACGAGAATGTTCTTGTTTTGATCTGCATGGATGAAAATGGTGCGTTCGCAATCATTTTTCGGGCAATAGTTTCACACAACAGTTAAAAACGGGGAAGCTGTTTTTTTTTTTCAAAATGGGGTGTGCCCCGGCCTCTGCATCGGTTGATGCATCCAGAAACCATGCACTCCCGCTGGTCCTCCGGGAGCAAGAAACGCCAAAGCTGAATCCAGTGGACCATAGTAAACGCCAAAACTGAATCCAGTGGACCATAGTATGGATAACCTGCAAAAATTAGTAGAGTCCTTTCTATTAAAAACAATATCATTCATGCAATTCCAAATTGACCAACATAAAGCCGAAACACCAATGCGAATCCTAGCTTTATCAGTTTTGTCAGTTCCATTAAGCCAATTCCCAAACATGTTTGTGACATTGGATGGAGGTGGAATATTATATGCAGCAAAAATCACTCGCCAAATAAGCTTAGCAAAAGAACAAGAAATAAACAAATGCTCAACTGATTCATCATCGTCACAGAAAGAGCATTTTGTATTTCCATTCCAATTCCTTTTTGCTAGATTATCGCGGGTTAAGAGCTCTTTTTCACCGTTAGAGTTAAAAACGGGGAAGTTGTTATAGCTCTTTTTGGCCGTTAGATCACAACATGGGAGGTATCCTGGTTGGTTAGCTGATCGATAGCCCATAACGGCGTGGGTTCGAACTTCTCTCGGCGTAACAGTTCCCAGTAATGATGAATCGCTCGGTGACAACTTGGATCGTCATATCTGCACCTGAATTAACATGTGAAATCGAGCAAATCTGAACCTAGTATTCATTTTTCTTTTTTGCCGCTACTGTTGCATGCGTTCTCCACCATCTTTCTGACGCGGTTGTTGTGGTGGATGTGCCACCTGCAAAAATGGCGATGCCAAGGCTTTCCTGCACTTGCGCTTATCTGCTTGTCTCGTTGCCAAAATCTGGTATATTACCTAGCCAGTGCAAAAGAGTTTGTGGCTACAGCTAAAGGGCACAACTCATTTTTCTTTCTTCATCGATCCTTTGTCGCTACCTACAGCCCTTGTCGTGTACTCATGGCTTACAATCCTCGGATACTCATGGCTTGGTCAGTTGGATTACCTTTGAGGGACACAAGACGTTGCTTCCTGGTTTCTTCCTCCAGGTTTCAAGTTGTTTGTGATCGCCTGCTTGGCAGACTTGCTTGCTCATGCAAAACCTCTGGCGAATTTTACAGCGGGAATCTTTGATGTCAATGGTGGCAAGTGCTGAAGTACATGCAGCACGCCCATTGCACATGATCGACCGACAGTATATAGATGGTGCATGGGTACACAAACTCTCCTGACCCATTCACCAAAATTCAGTTGGCTCTCCTGGTTGCAATCGCTCGGTGACAACTTGAGTCGTCATATCTGCACCTGAATTAACAGGTGAAAATCGAGCAAATCTGAATTTGGTTTTCCTTTTTCTTGTTTGCTGCTACTGCTGCATGCGCTCTCCACCATCTTTCCGACGCGGTTGTTGTGGTGGATGTGCCACCTGCGAAAATGGCGATGTCAAGGCTTTCCTGCACTCACGCCTGCTTGTCTCGTTGCCAAAATCTGGTATATTACCTAGCCAGTGCAAAAGAGTATGTGGCTACAGCTAAAGAGCACAACTCATTTGTTTTTCTTCATCGATCCTTTGTCGCTACCTACAGCCCGTGTCGTGTACCCATGGCTTGCAATCCTCGGATACTCATGGCTTGGTCAGTTGGATTACCTTTGAGGGACACAAGATGTTGCTTCCTGGTTTCTTCCTCCAGGATTCAAGTTGTCTGTGATCGCCTACTTGGATGGACTTGCTTGCTCATGCAAAACATCTGGTGAATTTTACAGCGGGAATCTTTGATGTCAATGGTGGCAAGTGCTGAAGTACATGCAGCACGCCCATTGCATATGAGTATATAGACGGTGCATGGGTACACAAACTCTCTGACCCACTCACCAAAGTTCAGTTGGCTCTCCTGGTTTCAACGCTTGCTTCATCATTCTCCCCACAGAGCACACACAAGCAATGCCAACAAGCAGCGTCACCACCAACGTTGTCGTCTTCATCGCCAAACGACCGCTGCAGGCTCGGCTGAGAGTGGCAAGGGCCGAGAGGCTGTGGTGCAGCTACTCCAAGGAAAGCAAGAATGCTTGTTTAGCTCTGAATCTGTCACCGGTGGTCCTCATGGAATCAAGGGCATGGGGCTTCGGGGCTGGTCGAGGAGCGGATGGACACGAGGCTCCGGCGGTGGTCGATGGCTCTGAACCCAGGGTGGATCCTATGGTATGTGGCCGGCAACATCTTTCTCCGCCCTTGACACCGGCGATGACCACCAGAACTGCGGTCGGCGGCCTCATGTCACGCTCCGAAATTCACCACCATTGTCTTGTTCCTCCCAGATCCGCGAATGCTTCCCTGTACGGGTCTTAAGTAAGATTAGAAAGCATGTGACAGTAGAATAACAAGGCGGTGGTGGAGTAGTTGGCTAAGCCTCTCTCGCCCCGAGCAAACCTGGCCCTATGTTGTGATGAAACGCTTCGTGACAACTTGGGTCATCACACATCCATCCGAATCCGATTCATCGGGTGTGAAATGAACAAATCTAAACCTGGTCTCCCTTTTTTGTAACGCGATTCAAACCTCCATCTTAATCCCTTTTATTGTATTTTGATTTTTGTTTGACAGTGAATCGGAGGTGCTCTGCTTTTTCATTGAATAAGAGAGAAAACACCACACTTACAAAATAGTTACAAGATACTAAGATGTACTCTTCTTGCTCAAGGGTGTGAAAAGATCAAATCTGAACCTGGTCTCCATTTTTGTAATGCGATTCAAACCTCCATCTGAATCCCTTTTTTGTATTCTGATTGTTTATGCTGAATTGGAGGTGCTATGCCTTTTCATTGAAGAAGAGGGAAAATCCCACAATTGCAAAATATTTGCAACATCCAAAGATGTACTCTTCTTGCTTGGGTGTGAAATGAGCAAATCTAAACCTGGTCTCCCTTTTTTTGTAACGCGATTCAAACCTGATAGTTGCTCGAAAGCTGATAAGATCACTTTCATATTTCTCGCTTTATCAAGGTCGTGTTCCATAAATAGAATCGTATCATTGATGTATTGAAGGATAGATAACCCACCATCCACGAGATGAGGAACCACCCCTTCATTTGCCCATCAACTTTAGCTCGCTCTATCATGATCACAAGCATATCCGCCACTATATTAAATAGAATAGGAGATAACGGATCACCTTGTCTTAAACTTTTTTTGTCTAAAAATATCGACCAACTTTTATCTGCATAACCAAAAGGCAGTATCATAGTTCCATAGTTTTTGCACGTTGGTAAAAAAATAAAATTGAGCAATTACTTTGATGGTACAATTACGAAGTGAAGTGGAATGTGTTTATTCACAACAGGGTTGTGGCGCAGTTTTTCTAGCGTTTAGATCGTTAAGTTGGAGGTAAGGGTTCCTCTCTCACACCGGCAATTTGCCAGTAACGCTCTGTGGTAACTTGAATCTTCAGGTGACACTTAAGATAATCGGAACCCGGTTTCATCTTTTTATTTTGGTCGCTAGTGGGCGACACTTAAGAACATCTCTAGCAGATCTCCAACAATTTAGAGGAGGAAACGCCACCCTAAAAGTTACTTTCTCATATTTGCTCCTCTAAATTTTGTGCGCTAGAACCAAAGCCTAATAACTTAGAGGAGCAAACTTTTTTCAACATAATTTGTAAATTTGAGCATATTCATACATAACAACATTAACCTAAGATGATTCATAATGTATATAAAGTCACATAAATTGATAGCATCATCTAAACCTAAGAAATTAGAAGTTTTAAAATACAAAATCATAGCACTAGTCATCTTGTTCCTCGAACCTCCTCAACTAGTCATCTTTCTCTTGAGACATCTTCCTGTCGCAGCGCATGACTAGAGTCGACCACCTATTCATTATCAATGGCAAGGATCGACCATCTCCACTTGTTCTTTGGTTAAAGTTTGCATTAACCCTTTCAAAAATTGCTTCCACAGCTGCATGTGCGAAGTATCTCCAACGAGTGTTTGATCATGCCATGCGAAGTATAAATCGTTGTCCTCATGTTCAATCACCTCTCTCTTCTTATTTTTGCTACAAATTTAAGTGAACATACATCTTGTTCATACGCCGAACTTCACCAAGTTCTTTCCAAACAAAAAAGGGTAAAAAAACATACCTTGCGAGTATCCAATGATCATCTTCTTCGTCCGGCGGCGAAGGCGGGAGCAGGGTCAACGGCCGCAGCATGCGCTAGAGGTGATGGCGGTGCGGTAGCCGATACCGGTGCCGGAGCCGGTGCAGCGTGAGACAGAGGGGATGGCGGTGCCCACACGAGGTCCTTTAACCCTGAATCCGGCGACTGGCTGCGGAGCGAGGAAGAGGAATCCATACCGTAGGTACGCGGCCGTGTGAATCCGGTTGTTCCTTGAGAAATCCCGATGGATTCCGGCGGCGGCGGTAGTGGATTTGCTCGAGGCTGTGACACTCTATTCGGTCGATATAGGCTACCGGCGGCTACGTGGAGAGGGTAGGAATGTCGGGGGAGCCTACACGGAGGCGGCGGTGACCAGTTCTAGGCGCCAGACTGGTCGAGGAGCAGCCGGTGGCAGCAATGCGAGGCTTGGGGGAGGGGGGAGGGCCGGATGCGAAGATGGATGAGGAAAATTATAGGAGAGCGACCACGGGCGACGATATTTGAGAGCCGCAGAGGCCGATCAGGAAAATTTATGCTCCGCTAAAGCCTTTGGGGTATCAGATAGAGTCGGTTCGGGCGGTATGCTCTAAGATAATATGAACCCGGTTTCCATCTTTTTTTTTATTTTTGTTGTTAGTGGTGCGCTATCTCCTCCGTCCTTCCGCGAATGGACAGTTTCAGTCCATCGCCTCTCTACCACAGAGGTCGATGCCACCATAGGAATGGCGACGCCAGGGCTTTCCGGGAATGTTTCGTCTCGTTGTGTGACTCTAGTATATATATCTAGCTACATAGTGCAAGAGGGCCGTTGTGGCTTGAGCTAAAGGCGCCAAATTGACCTGGTGCTACCTACAGCCCTTGTCGTGTACTTATGGCTTGCAAACCTTTGATACCTGTGGCTTGGTCTGCTGGCTTTCCTTTAATCCAATTTGCTTGGACTCATTCCCCGTGTGCAAAATCCCTGCTAAATATCTCAGGGGGAATCTTCCCATTACACCCATGATCATGGTTCATGCAATATAAATACGGTACCAGCTGAGAACCAAAACTCCCACCGGCAGACCACAGCTTATTTGGCTCTTCTGCTTCCATCATCTACTGCATCTCTCCACCCACATAGCACGCATAAGCAATGGCTACGTTCAGGTTCAACGCCACCACCGTCGTCATTGCCGCCAGGACGCCACCGCGGGCTCTGGTGAGGGTGGCCAGGGCCGAGACGTTCAGGTGCGCCTACTCCAAGGAAGGCCTGAAGGCGTGTTCGGCTATGAATCTGTCTCCGGCGGTCCTCAACGGCCTGGGTCTCCGGCGGATGTCGAGGCCCTGGGGATCGGAGCTGGTCGAGGAGCAGATGGACACGGAGAACACGAGACTCCGGCGGTTGTCCAGGGCTCTGAACCCGGAGTGGGTTCTGGCGTGCGTGCTGGGCTACATCTTCTTCAACCCCGGACGCCTACAACGATGCTACAACGATGACCGAACAAGTCATGCGGCCTCACGCTCTGAACAATGAACACCACTATCTCCGAATCTCATTTCATTAAAGTTATGAAAGTTCGGTTATGTTCATGTCTCAGCCAACTGTTAGAAGCATACCGATGTAATCAAGATCCGAAAGCACCAGCAGCAGCGCACCTTATTAATTCTAATTCTAGGTGTGTTAAATCTCTCGTACAGATGTTCATTGTTCAGTGAAACTGAATGGGAAGAAACAAAAGGGGATAGGCCATTCGTGTTGCAGCTAGTACTCACGACAGAGATTTTGAAAATCTAAACAGCCTCGTCTATGAATTTTGGTGTACGTATCGATTTACTTCTCCTGCTAATAATAATGGTTGTTTCGCCGACAACACAAAGGGGTGGCGGCGCAGTCGCTAGCGCGTAGGTCTCATAGCTAACTAGACCATAAAAGCGTGTGTTGCCGCGCCGTCCCTCTTTTCAAAAATAATTAAAATATTTTTAAAAAATTAAACTCAAATGACATAAGTTAAAATTAAATTATTGTAATTAGATATAGGTGAGTCATACTGGCTCATAAATTTTAAATATATCACATAAGAGGAAAACAAAGATCCAATGACCACAATTATAAGCAAGCGTAGATAAGAGTCTCACGAGAATCAAAGTTTTGAAATCCATACGTACATATACCCTAGATCGAATTTAGGCCTATCTAACATGTATCTCCCCAGTGTTGTATCCTTACTAACGCTGTCAGTTTGAGTGTTAAATGGCTAAACACGTGAATGATTGAACTTTGCAACGAATTCTCGCAATACCGGCAATTCTCGTAACACGTGTGGTTTTTCGCAATTTCACCGAGTAGTGATGGGTTTGCGAACTTCCCACGATAATGTGGTGGTTTTTTGGAATTAACTCGTTCCTCTCGCATCGACAATTTGCCAGTAACGCTGCTCGTACCATGAATCTTCAGGTAATACTTAAGTTAATCTGAACCCGATTTCCATCTTTTTATTTTGGTCGCTATTTGGTGACACTTAAGATAATCTGAACCCGGTTTCCATATTTTTATATATTTTTGTCACTAGTGCTACGGTCTCTCCTCCATCCCTCCACGAATGGCCAGCTTCAGTCCATCGCCTCTCCGCCACAGAGGTCGATGCCACCGCGGGAATGGTGACGCCAAGGCTTTCCAGGAATGTTTCGTCTTGTTGTCTAACTCTAGTATATATCTAGCTAGATATTGCAAGAGGGCCGTTGTGGCTTGAGCTAAAGACGCCTAATTCGCCTGTCGCTACTAGAGCCTTTGTCGTATACTTGTGGCTTGCAAACCTCTCGTACATGTGGTTTGGTCCGCTGGCTTTCTTTTAATCCAAGTTGTCTGGGCTCGTTTTTCCTTATGCAAAACCCCTGCCAAATATATTAGGAGCAATTTGCCTATTACACCTATGATCATGGTTCATGGAATATAAATAGGGTACCTGAGAACCAAAACTGTCACCAGCAGACCACAGTTCAATTGGTTCTTCTGCTTCCATCACCTGCTGCATCTCTCCCCCCACACGTATTATATAGCACACATAAGCAATGGCTACGTTCAGGTTAAGCCCCACCACCGTCGTCATTGCCGCCAGGCCGCCACTGCGGGGTTTGCGGGCCAAGACGTTCAGGTGCGCCTACTCCAAGGAAGGCCTGAAGGCGTGTTCGGGTATGAATCTATCTCCAGCGGTCCTCGGCGGCCTGTGTCTCCGACGGATTTCGAGGCCTTGGGGATCAGAGCTGGTTGAGGAGCCGATGGACACGGAGTACACGAGGCTCCGGCGGTTGTCGAGGGCTCTTAACCCGGAGTGGGTTCTGGCGTGCGTGCTGGGCTACGTCTTCTTCAACCCTGGACGTCTACAACGACGCTACAACGATGACCGAATAAGCTCACGCTCTGAACAATGAACACCACCATCTCCTTCTCCGAATCTCTTCTGATTTACAGTATATGCAAGTTCGGTTATATTCATCTGTCAGACAGTTGTTAGAAGCATCAAGCATGCGGATGTAATCAAGATCCGAAAGCACCAGCAGCATATACCTTACTAACTGTAATTCTAGGTGTGTTAAATCTCTCGTACAGATGTTCATTGTTCAGTGACTTGTGTTTAACTGAATGGGAAAAAATAAAAACGGATAAGCCATTTGTGTTGCGGCTACTACTCACCACAGAGATTTTCATAATCTTGACAGCCTCATCTATGAATTGTGGTGTACGTATCGATTCGCCGCTCATGCTAACAATAATGGTTTTTTCGCCTACATAATACGAAGGGGCTCATAGCTAATGAAATGCTCACTAACAACTTGGGTCGTCACCTCTCACATGAAGCATCAGGTGAAGTTGAGCAAATCTAAACATTGTCATTATTTTCTTTTCTTTTTTGCTTAATCACCACACTACCCAACAAGTGCAATTCAAAAAATGTTTCCTAGCCATATATCCTAATATCTCAAAAGAAACATGTAATCCTTGGGAACAAAATGTGTTGGTACTACGTACTTTTTTTCGCGAAAACGCAGAAGCCTTGTGTTTCAATGCATTGATAGAAAAAGAAGATTTGTATGTACAAGTCCAAAGGAGGACCAGCGCCACGTCGTACAACTTAACCCAAAAGACCTAATCTAGGGGAGGAATTGGCGAAGCCCCCGGGTGCACGCGTCCGCGCACTATCGCGCCTCGGCCTTGGTGTCACTAAGCAAGGAGGCCACCAAAGGACGCGTGTTGTCAAAGATCCTGTGCTTTCAAATTCACCACGCCGTGAGCTTGATGAGTGACGATGTACCTTTGCACAATTGACGTGGGGTGGTCCGCACCATCAGCGACCACCATTCCGTTGGTACTACTACTTGATACTGATAGAAACTTGTTAATTAAGAAATAGGTATTTCCACTCTATAACACAGCCAGCTGGTGTCCAAGTTGGTTAGCCAGAGATCCTGAACTCCAGAGTTCGAGCTCTCGACCATGTATTGATGAAACGCTCTGTTGACAACTTGGGTCGTCACATCATCAGGTGAAAACTGAGCAAATTTGAACTTGGTTTAATTTTTTTTATCTTCTTTTTTCTCTCGCGGTTTGCCGCTGCTACTACTAAATCATGACTGGTTCCGCCACCTCTCTCCCTGCTTCAGTGCTTCTCCGCCTTTCGGCCGCTCCCAAACTCCACCTCCAACCAAACCCCAGCCCGTGTGGAGCTGCACGGACGCGGCGGAGAGGAGATAAAACAATTACCACGGTACCTAAGAAATCTGAGCTGTCATTACAAGCTGCCAGTGGAATTGCTAGCTCAGGGGACTCATAAGTTTCCTTGTCTACGTTGGGCATCTGGGTGGAAGGTAAACGTTTAGTTGGCAACTGCTAATGTTGTCTCAAAGTGACTGCTGATTATTAGGTTATTGAGTTATTGCTGATTGCTGAAGTATCTATCTATTTTTTTTCGAAATGGGGGAAATATCGCCCCAGCTTCTGCATCCAAAGGATGCACACGGCTTTTTTTTATTAGATTATTCACAAACCTTACAAGAAACAATACAAAAGACCAATCTCGAAGCAACCTTACTATACCTACAGTGGGATGAAAAGGGTGACAATACACCAACTCACATCAACCAAAACTAAATGCCTTCCCAAACCGCCCAATAGCAGGTGAGAAGCACATCCAGTCAAGCAGACTCACAGCGCACGCCAACGCCCACGCCACAGGATTTGCTCCCGCCGTCTTCCTCGACTCCATCTTCAAGAGAGATCATCGCATTGACCTTGCAAGACCTGCCGTCGATGCCACCATGACGCCAGACGGCTCCACCATCCTGCACCTATACATCATCCCGCATCTGTCGTTGATACCCCGCAGCACCATGCCACCGAGACTCGGCGCCAACAATGTGGTAGATGAACACCACTCCACCGAGAACCACCAACATCCAGCAGCTGCTCCAAAAACGATGCCCCAAGAGGTAGAACGACGCAGGGGCGCGCCGCCATCGTCCGATCCGGGAGACCCGGACCTAGGGTTTCCCCCGGAGTAGCACAAGTGAGAGACCGCAGACTGCGACGACGATGCCTTCAAGAAGGTAGCGGCGCGACGCGTCGCCATCGTCCGCCAACCGAAGTCGGAGCACGGTTTTCACCGGCAGCCGCGCATCCCCAACTCGCCGAGTGTAGTGCCAAGATGGGCAAAGATGACGCCTTCGACAAGGTAACGACGTCGACCGACGCCGCCATCATCCGCCAAGACCGAGGTCGAGGCTCAGTTTTCACCGGCCGCCATGACACCCCGGACTAGATCACCATTGCTAGAAACCTGTGTGAGATCCCATGATCCCCCACACAGGGCTACCAGCCTGGCCGACCACCTCCGACGAAGAAGAAGGCCGCCTCCTCCGTCGAACCCGAGGCTGCTGCCCGGGCGTCCTCGAGCCGCGGGAGAATCCCAAGGTCACCACCCCGCACCGGCGAGAAAGGGAGGAGATGGCGCAACCCATCCCCCCACCCGCCACCACCGGTGTGCCGTCGACGGGAGGCAGGGGAGGCCGCGGCAGATCAGCCACCGTCCGACCGCCGCCTAGCCTCCTTCCTCCGACCGCCGCCGCCCAGCCATCACACGTGGCAGGGGGTCTACCGCCGCAGCATCGAGGGGATCCCCCCGAGCCGTCGTCCTCGCCGCGTCAAGAGGGAAGCCCGCCGCCGCCGCCACGCCCCGCGGCCTTTGCCCGGCGGCGCCGCCGGCGGCGGCGGCGGGAGGCGGCTAGGGTTTTTTGGGTGAGGGAGGGAGGTGCGGGAGGGAGGTCTTCTATTCCCCAAGAGGTATCAACCTTTCGTTTGTACCTATCTATTGTAGAATTGTTTGTACTATTTTTTAACCTCACAATGTCTCATCTTGTTTGTAATATGCAATCAGTATCTTGTCGTTTAACATCACATTGTCGAGTTATTACTTAAGAACGATTTCATTCTTCTTCTTTCTTTTCTTATTTGTAACATTATCAAACCACTTTGCATCAACCTTACATGTTGATACATGGTGAGTTTCAGCTTTTAAATGGTTAACATGCCAGTCGCAAGTTTTCTTATTTTATAATTTCCTTGATGTGTATCTGTTGCCAGTTGCAAGCAAGTTAGTTTTTCAGTCATCGCGCAACGGGTTGTGGCGCAGTTGGCTGGCACGCAGCCTACGCAGGTCTCATGTCTAAAGCGTGAGTGATTCATTCCTTTTGAGTTGGTACATGCCGAATCTTTTCCTGGATTCTTGTTTGCCTGTTTCTTCTGGTAGCATGTATGTATAATGGAATTAGAGAAACCTGTGTGATTCTAGTCTGGCCAAAATGCTCAATTCGCTTACCTCTCTTGGTAGAATCTAGGGTTCTACCAGGACGGGGGCGTAGATTGTAGGGGTGGAAGTGCTGCGAGCGAGAGGGAGAGAGGCTGCGCCGGCGGCAAGGCGCCGTCGCGGGCGCGTGGGAAGGCGGCGGCTAGGGCTTGGGACGGCGCGGACAGGAGAAGGCCGACTCCTCTGGGAGTCGGCAATAATGATATTGATTATTGCTTGATCGATATAGTCTATTACAACTAGTATTTATAAGAGAATTGCAAAACCCTAATCTGCTAACTGGGCTAAGCCCCTAACTAGGTCTGGCCGGTTGGGCCAGTGGGCCCCCTCCGGCGATAGACCAGGTCGGTCATAACATCTCTCCCCGCCTGCGCAAACAGCTCGTCCTCGAGCTGGTAGTCTGGATAATGCTGCCGGAACGCCTCGCGTGGCTCCCAAGTCGCCTCTTCCTCGGAAAGGCCCTCCCACTGCACCAACAAGTGCCACACATCACGACGGTGTTGAGCGCGGAGCACCTTGGCCGGGCTGGGCAGCAGACGACCCTCGGCCGTCGGCGGAAGTGGTGGAGTGTCCACCGGCTGGGCACCGCGATAGAGCTTCAGAAGTCCCACATGGAACACGTCGTGAATGCGGGCCCCTTCAGGCAACTGAAGTCTGTACGCCATGGTCCCAATCCGCTCGATGATGACGAAGGGTCCCGCATAGCGCGGACCAAGTTTGCGCTTGGCACGCGGGTTGAGGGACTGGTGAGAGCGGTGCAACAGGCGAAGCCACACCCAGTCACCCACTGCGTACTCAACGTCGCGGTGACGGCCGTCATAGTAGTGCTTGGCGACCTGTTGAGCTTGGACAAGACGCTGCCGCACCTCGGCCAACATCTCGTCGCGGGCGCGGATGAGCTCACCAGCTGCCTCCGTCCTCGCCGTCGCTGGATCCACCGGTAGAATAAGTGGTGGTGGCCGACCGTAGACCACCTCGAACGGTGTAGCATGCAGGGCGGAGTGGTAGGAGGTGTTGTAGCAGTACTCCGCCCATGCAAGCCAATCCACCCAAGCGCGAGGACGATCGCCTGTAACACAGCACAAGTACATGGCGATCACCTTATTGACCACCTCGGACTGGCCGTCCGTCTGAGGGTGGAACGCCGTGCTGAACCGGAGTTGGACCCCGGCCATGCGGAAGAGGTCCCGCCACACGTGCCCCGTGAACACCGGATCCCGGTCACAGACGATGGACGAGGGAAACCCGTGTAGGCGGACGATACCGTCGAAGAAGGCGCGGGCCACTGACGATGCCGTGTAGGGATGGCCAAGCGCGATGAAGTGGGCGTACTTGGAGAAGCGGTCAACCACCGTGAGGATGACAGACTTGCCACCCACCTTCGGAAGTCCCTCGATGAAGTCCATGGAGATGTCGGCCCACACCTGCGAAGGAACATCAAGCGGCTGCAAGACGCCAGCTGGGCGCAAAGTCTCCGTCTTGTTGCGCTGGCACGTCTCACACGAACGCACCCAATCCTGGACCGTGGCCCGATCGCCAGGGATGTAGAAGTCCGCGCGCAGACGGTGGAGGGTCTTCTGGACACCCTCATGACCCACGGAATGCGCCAAGAGCAGCACCTGGTGGCGGAGGTCATCGTGGTCGGGAACGAACACGCGGCGCCCGTGGAGGAGAAGGCCGTCGGTGACGCGCCAGGGGTCGTCCAGCTCGCCCGCGTCGAGCTGCTGTCGCAGATGCTGGGCGTCCGGCGCAGACACAGTCGCCTGGCGGATGCGGTTGAAGAGGGCGAAGGAGGGCCCCGAGCGGATGCATAGCAGGCGTCCCTCCGAGACTCCCGTAGTAGCGTCAGGATCAGCGTCGCGGCGGGACAAGGCGTCGGCCACCGTATTGAGGCGCCCCGGACGGTACTCCACCGTGAAGTCGAAGCCAAACAACTTGCTGATCCACTGGTGCTGGGGCACCGTCGACAGCCGTTGGTCCAAGAGGAACTTAAGGCTGTAGTGGTCCGTACGTACGCGGAACGAGCGCCCCCAGAGGTAGGGACGCCAGTGGCGGACGGCCTGAACCAAGCCAATGAGTTCCTGCTCGTACGCCGCAAGCTTGAGGTGGCGTGCAGCAAACGGCCGGCTGAAGTAGGCGAGCGGCCTGTCACCCTGGTGAAGGACGGCGCCGAACCCCGCCCCGCAGGCGTCGCAGTCGACGATGAACGGCTTGTCGAAGTCCGGCATCTGGAGGACGGGGCCCGTCGTCAGGGCCCCCTTGAGGGCCTCGAAAGCTGCGGTAGCCTCGTCATCCCAAGCGAAGGCCTCGTGCCGCAACAGGCGCGTGAGTGGCGAGGCGATGAGGCCAAAATCCCGGATGAACTTCCGGTAGTATCCGGCGAGGCCCAGGAACCCGCGGAGGGCGCGTGGGGAATGCGGCGTCGGCCAAGCGGCGACTGCCGCCACCTTGTCCGCATCCATTGCCACCCCGTCGGCGGAGATGACGTGACCTAGATAGGCCACCGAGGTCGTCGCAAACGAGCACTTCGAGCGCTTGAGGTGAAGTTGATGCGCTCGAAGCTCGTTGAAGACGATGGCGACATGCTGCAGGTGCTCCGCCCATGATGCGCTGTAGATCAAAATATCATCGAAAAAAACCAACACAAAACGGCGTAAGTATGGTCGAAGGACATCATTCATCAGGGGCTGGAAGGTCGCGGGCGCGGACATTATTCATCAATTCCAGCTTGGCGTAGCGTGGGGGAGCGAGGCCGGTGGCGCCCTGGGCGGGGTACTCCGCGCGACCGGCGGAAGGCTCGGCGAAGCGTGCGTGCGACGGGTCCGGGAAGGACGGGCGCGGGGGGTCCCCGGCGGTGGTGTAGACGGGGGGAGGCTCCGTCGCGGTCACCCACGCCGGAAGTCGGGAGGGTGACGGCGGGAACTGGACCCGCTGGATGGGCACGCCCTGGGGCGGCGGGGCGGGGCTCGTGCTGGGGGCCGGCGGCCATGTCGCCCACGGTGGCGGCGGCGGTGAAGCCGGGGGCGGAGCAGGCGCGCCCTGGCCGGGTAGGGCTGCCGGCGCGGCCGGGTAGGCGGCGAGGGGCGGCGTGGTCATCCCCTGCGTACCCATGAGGTACAGGCGGATGCCCTGGACGGCGGTGGCGAGGTCGCGGATGGCCGTCGAGAGCTCTTGCTGCGAGAGGAGGGGGGCGGCGCCAGCGACATCTGCCAGGGGCGCCGCGTCGCCCGTGGAGGGCGGCGGCAGGTGCACGGTGGCGGAGGAGGCCGGCGGCGTCTCGGAGGCGGCGGTGGGTTGGCCCGAAGACATGATCAAAACTGAGGTCTCTGATACCAAATTGGTAGAATCTAGGGTTCTACCAGGACGGGGGCGTAGATTGTAGGGGTGGAAGTGCTGCGAGCGAGAGGGAGAGAGGCGGCGCCGGCGGCAGGGCGCCGTCGCGGGCGCGTGGGAAGGCGGCGGCTAGGTGTAATATCCCAGGATTGGGGGTTACAAAAAGAGAGGAAACAGATGTGTGCATTGCATTCATGCATATAAAATCCAGGGAATTTTCGCGCTTTTATTTAAAACCTTCAAAGTGATCGAGGTTTCTCTTACGTCGGTGGAATTGAATCAGGTCATCGACGTGGGTGCGATAAACTTCGGCATGACCCTCGATGATTTCTTTTGTTTTGGGAAGAAACAATTCAAATGTGAACTTTTGAAATTCAACTTTGATTTGAAATCATACAAGTAATTCATGATTATTGAATTATTAAGCATAAATGGAAATTGAATTATAAATATTAAGGAAATAGAGTTGCAAATAAAGAATGAAATTCTTTATTATCTATATGATATAAATATTCACAAGTCTTCTTATAAAGAGTAACATGGAAGTTTAAAGTAAACAAAACGAATACTTAGTTATAAAGAGGATACAAGCATAAGGAGGAAATTAAGTTTATTACATAACCGCAAGTACAAAGTCTTTACATGATTCAGGAATTAAAAAAGAATATTACAGAAGAATAGAAAATAAAAACAGTAAAGTAATCCCTAACTATTTCTTCATCTTCTATCTTCTTCTTCTTCTTCTTCTGTTCTTAACTTGTATTCCTGCAAAAATAAAATAACTAAAAAAAAGGAATTTTGGTTAATGATTACTCTCAGGTTTTGGCATAGTGTTGCTATGCTGAACTCATCATTGAGTAGATAATTTAGAGGCCAAATTTGTAGTATTTGTTCTTATCGAGCAAATCTTGGCCTCGGGCTCATGCATCATGGGCGGGGTCAAGTTAACACTTGGCATCGTCAAAAATAAAGTACATCTAAGGATAATATCAAGCCAACGGAGCTGATCCACAACTAGAAATATCTTCACGGGGAAACTTGAACCAGGAGGGTCCCACATGTAGCAGTCGCAAGCAGCTCACACACACATGCAATCCGGTGTGTTGTCAACACAGCAACAGCAGCAAAAAGGTAGATAAAATAAGCCAACCAGCCGCAGCTGAGCTGCTAGCCAACCCTTCACACGGTTCTCCACAACAAACCACACCGTATCCACCCAAGAACACAATCAGTTCATCCACAGTTCCTCACCACAAATATTACAGCCACGATGGTTACATAGATACAACCTCTGGTCAAGACAACAGCAAGGAAGAGGAGTAGTTCCAGAAGGGGGGCAAGATCAACTTGATTAGATCAAGAAATGAGAAGAGGAGGCATGCCACCAGATGCAGTTTAGCTCGGAACCAACAAGAACCAGCCACAAAGCTACAGAGAGCAGCAGGTAGGATCTCACCAGAAATATAAGCTAGGAGTATCTGCCTTTAGCCTTTGCATAGTCACCAAAAGGGGGAGATAAAAAGGGAATAAATATAAAAGCAGCCAAACCCATCTACTCTTCAACTAGATTTTCTTCTAGGAGGATGGAGAGATGGATTTTCCTCTCGATCTTGCATAGAGGTGCTATGCATGTTCATCACCGAGGTTTAGAGAAACAACAACCGAGTAGTATCTGTTCATATCATAAATCATGCCTCAGCCTTTGCATCACAGGCAGGGCCACATAATCAAGCACATATATGTTCTTATCAGTTTATAATTAGAAAAAGGGGACACCAAGATCCACAAGTAAAATCCAACAACGCCAAAAATCATTTCTTAGTTGCTAATGAGCAACTAGATCATACTCAAGACATTAGCGAGGCATCGGTTTGTGTATTCTAACACATCTACTGTCCCACATCATTTGTGCACATAAATTAGTCATCACCATAAGCAGCAAGTATTAATCAATAAGTGCCAGAATTTTATTTGGGGTCCAGGAATTCTCCCCAGGCCAACCAAGTAGCATACAGACACAACCAAGTAGTCCCCTAGCAGTAGCAAAGCCACTAGCAGAACACTAGCCCACAAGGACACATCAAGTAAATCATGCATCTGCAAGAAAGGATAGTTGTATCTTGCAGGTCTGAGCCCATAATGATAATATACAGAGGGATAACTAGAGTATTTCAGTTGACTGAACTTTCCTGGTTCGATCAGGTAGCCACAGAACCATCGGGTCATGAATGAGCAAATTATCCGAATGGAGGCATCACCCATAGCACATGGCGAGTGACAAAGCATTACTAGATCAAGCCACAATTCACGAGAGAACAATGAATCTTACCTCCACTACCAGGGCATGATTTATTTAGCCCCAGCGACAACATCAAGACAATAGAGAATTAAGCAATATTGTTACAACACATGAGCACAACAATAGATGACCATAGGCGAGAGGAGTAAGGAAGGAGATAGCTCACGAGTGCCGTACGGGAGGTAGCGAGGTAGGCGACGCCGGGGTTGCGTCCGCGGCACCGTCCAGCCGGCGTCGAGGAGGAAGTAGTCACCACATCGTCACACCGCCCACCGGTACATCAACCCCCACCGGCACGACCACGCCTGTCAACCACATCACTACCGGCACCACATCTCACCGTACCACGATTACAACGGCCGGGAACCGAGAGAGGGGGACGTGGTTGAGAGGCGGTGGGAGAAAGTGTAGGGGAGGCGGAAAGTAGGGAGGACGGAGAACATCGGGGCGGAGCTATGCCGCTGCCGGCGACGACGGGCATGGTCGGCGATGGTCGGGCCGGCCGGAGGTGAAGCTAGGGTTAGCCACGGAGCGCGTGTGCGGGCGCGAACGGCGTCATGGCGGAGGGTGTTGGCGGAGGAGTTCGTGGTGGACTCGTGTCGACCGACGGCGAGGACGGGGAGCGACCGGAGGCGGACAAATCGACCGGTCACCGCGAGGGTTCTCGGAGTCGTGGGCGAGCAACCTCGGCCGGGAAAACCAAATCAATCGATGTTGCGAGGGGCCGAGGCCAGAGGAGAGAAGGGCGGAGCAGCGGCAGCGTTAGGCAGCACCAGACAAGGTCGGCGACGGTCGGAGCAGCAGCAGGCGGCCGCAACATCACGGGCGAGCAGAGGGGAACGAGAGGCAGAATCAGAGTTGCGCAGCGGAAGCGTGGTGGGCCCATAACCCACAGGTCCCAGGATCGAAACCTGGCTCTGATACCAACTGTGGTGACCCGGCATACCACTGCATGGTGTAGTATGCAAGTCTGATATAACACCAATGAAACACCGTTCCACTAGTATTATATCGCTCGAGTGGTACAACGAAACATATGCGGGTCCAAGGCATGTCTATAGAATTACATACGGACTGCGTTACATAAGATCAGCACAGCCTCTTACTATACAATGAGGTAAATCTGCAAATAAACTCCAGAAGAACGACTCGTAGACTAGTCTTATCACGAACTCTATTTGTAGAGTATTTAACTAGCTAAAGAGGCTAAGAATAGATTCTAGCGAAGTAGGAGCTAGGTTTAGGAAACTAGTTCCCTTCTATGGCTAAACTAGGTTTTCTCCTTGATGTATGTGGTATCGACTCCTCCGACGAGGTCTTGTCTCTTGAAGTAGTTGTTGACTCCTCGGCCTTCGAGTTGCACTTGTAGATACTCCTTCGATGCCTTCATATCTAAGCAGGGGATTTAAGAGTGGGATGAGTACGAGCGTACTCAACAAGTTCATTATAGGAAAGAGGTGTTTAATGCACTAGCTACAGCATTAGACCAGAAAGTCTAATACCAATGCAAGTTTTCATAACCATTTCTTCAAAAGGTTGCTTTTATTCGGAAGAACTATGTCCGTCGGCCTTCACCGGTTTACTAGAACTTCATGGAGCTCCTTTCGGCCGCGTTCGCAGATTCCATATCCGGAACGAGGAGTGACGAGTCACGATTCATTACACTCTGCGAGAGGTGTGTTGCTTTACCCATAAGAGATCTTAACCTTGGTGCCAGCGAGTCTAGTTCTCGTCCACACTTCCTTTGGTGTGAGGCCGGTATAAGGTCATAGCCAATCATATTCCTCCGCTACCTCATACACCCACCCTTTGCTGCAAACTCCGACCACGGGTCCTCGCCGGTGCTCTTATACCAATTAAGGACGGGCCCCGACCACGACAACAGTTCAGGTCTCTACCATGAACTCCTTCGCCGGCAGCTGCAACCCATCATAGACCGCAATAACCGTGGGGACTTCATCGGGACCCCACCCTACCACTTGTCCTCTCTTGGATCAAGGGTACCACTTGTCCTCTCTTGGATCAAGGGTCTACGGTAAGCGCATCCGTTGATGTACAAGAGGTGGAAATACAATTGACTATTCCGTCCCACTCCGGATCTTATGGTTAACACGGGTATTACGGCACAAGAATCACTGGACGACATTTGTTGTTTAATCCTAGATGGATATAAACCCTTGCAATGGAACCTCCACCATATCAACACAATCCATGGTTCCATTGCCCACCACATAGTCATATTCATAGTTATGAAAATAGTGGTTTTGGTTTTTATGCAATAGTGATAATCATAGTACTTTGCAAGTAATTTGATAAAGATACTCAAATGACATGAGCAAGTGATGAACTTGCCTTTCTTGACTGCAAGATTATGCAGACAAGGTCTTGATACGCATAACTCCAAATTCTGAAATAGCATCATCGTCAGTAAGGACGATGTTTAAAGATTGGCAAGGATGCAATAATGCATAAGTATGAGATGCAATCGCTCTAAGCGTGACCTAACCTCGATGATTTAGGATCGGTGAGTTATAATGATTGGTTCGAGGTGTGTTGCACTTTTACGGTGATTCACAAACAAGGTTCTTATTCAGGGTTGTTTGTTTTAGAGTCATAAGAAGGTGGTAAAATGCATAGTAACAATCATACACACCAAGGGATAATAGTTGTATAATAAGTAAAGAGCAGTTGTCAATTTTAAGTCCTATAGTGCATGGTTAATGATTGCTTGTTATATTCTTCAAAAGAATAACTTTTGAAGAACATGTTCTTTAATAAAGAACAAGTATGATAATTAGGTTTGTGGAGTTCTATGGTTTACTATGGTTTCAACTAGTTTCGGAGTAAGTATTAGATGGATCACAACATAGTTGGATTCATCAGGCAACTAGGCTTGATTGGTTTTACTTAAGCAAAGCAACTTAAGCAATTAATTATACATGGTTGATATCATGGTGGGTTCATCTTGCTGGTGATAGCTAGCTAGGGTTTATAGGTCCTATAAGGCAAGATTGATGACTACTCTTTATTTTCTACAAAAGAATAACTTTTGAAGAACATACTTCTTAAGTGATAAGAAGTATTTCAGTTAAGGTTGAGGTTGTCTAGAGTTTCCTATTGGATTTACTAAGAAAGGAATGATGGCTTTCTAAATAGGATGATTGATGGTGATGACATGAAAGTACCATTTTAGGGTTCACTATGAGGTGGTACTTCTTGGTCATAGAAGGTCTATTGGAAATGAAAACATGACATGATAAGTTCATGTGTATTTGGCTTGTTCTATTTTAGTAGATCATGAGCATGCATTTATTTGTTGCATAGTATGAGTCTATGAGTAAGGTTAAGCTCATATGATTTAACCTTATAAGTTTCTAGGGTTTTAGAGTGGAAAGGAAATTAAGGTTTCATATGAAAATATGAAATGAGGGTTTAGTTCATGGTGGAATTAAGGTTTCTTATTTACTATGCAATTTTAGGACGATGACTTGTTAAGTGAAGTTGAATATAAGAAATAAGTTTTATATATGGTTTGATATTTATTTAAAGATTATTCTTTAATTTTTCTTACTTAAGATAATTGTGGTAAATATCTTTTTAGGGCTTTTGTCTTAATAATTTCAAACCTGGGAATTGGTCTTCTAAAATTTAGAGTAAACTTTATTTTATTGTTAATTAGTTTTTTTTTAAAGTATTTTTTATCCTTTTGATTATATTTTTTTTTGAACCATTCTATGAAAAAAATAAAGAGATAAAAAAACGAATAAACAAAATAGAAAAAAAATACTTAAAAAAAAACTAATTAACAATAAAATAAAGTTTACTCTAAATTTTAGAAGGCCAATTCCCAGGTTTGAAATTATTAAGACAAAAGCCCTAAAAAGATATTTACCACAATTATCTTAAGTAAGAAAAATTAAAGAATAATCTTTAAATAAATATCAAACCATATATAAAACTTATTTCTTATATTCAACTTCACTTAACAAGTCATCGTCCTAAAATTGCATAGTAAATAAGAAACCTTAATTCCACCATGAACTAAACCCTCATTTCATATTTTCATATGAAACCTTAATTTCCTTTCCACTCTAAAACCCTAGAAACTTATAAGGTTAAATCATATGAGCTTAACCTTACTCATAGACTCATACTATGCAACAAATAAATGCATGCTCATGATCTACTAAAATAGAACAAGCCAAATACACATGAACTTATCATGTCATGTTTTCATTTCCAATAGACCTTCTATGACCAAGAAGTACCACCTCATAGTGAACCCTAAAATGGTACTTTCATGTCATCACCATCAATCATCCTATTTAGAAAGCCATCATTCCTTTCTTAGTAAATCCAATAGGAAACTCTAGACAACCTCAACCTTAACTGAAATACTTCTTATCACTTAAGAAGTATGTTCTTCAAAAGTTATTCTTTTGTAGAAAATAAAGAGTAGTCATCAATCTTGCCTTATAGGACCTATAAACCCTAGCTAGCTATCACCAGCAAGATGAACCCACCATGATATCAACCATGTATAATTAATTGCTTAAGTTGCTTTTGCTTAAGTAAAACCAATCAAGCCTAGTTGCTGATGAATCCAACTATGTTGTGATCCATCTAATACTTACTCCAGAAACTAGTTGAAACCATAGTAAACCATAGAACTCCACAAACCTAATGATCATACCTGTTCTTTATTAAAGAACATGTTCTTCAAAAGTTATTCTTTTGAAGAATATAACAAGCAATCATTAACCATGCACTATAGGACTTAAAATTGACAACTGCTCTTTACTTATTATACAACTATTATCCCTTGGTGTGTATGATTGTTACTATGCATTTTACCACCTTCTTATGACTCTAAAACAAACAACCCTGAATAAGAACCTTGTTTGTGAATCACTGTAAAAGTGCAACACACCCTGAACCAATCATTATAACTCACTGATCCTAAATCATCGTGTTAGGTCACGCTTAGAGCGATTGCATCTCATACTTATGCATTATTGCATCCTTACCAATCTTTTAAACATCGTCCTTACCGGACAATGATGCTATTTCAGAATTTGGAGTTATTACGTATCGAAGACCTTGTCTGCATAATCTTGCAATCAAGAAAGGCAAGTTCATCACTTGCTCATGTCATTTGAGTATCTTTATCAAATTACTTGCAAAGTACTATGATTATCACTATTGCATAAAAACCAAAACCACTATTTTCATAACTATGAATATGACTATGTGGTGGGCAATGGAACCATGGATTGTGTTGATATGGTGGAGGTTCCATTGCAAGGGTTTATATCCATCTAGGATTAAACAACAAATGTCGTCCAGATGATTCTTGTGCCGTAATACCCGTGTTAACCATAAGATCCGGAGTGGGACGGAATAGTCAATTGTATTTCCACCTCTTGTACATCAACGGATGCGCTTTACCGTAGACCCTTGATCCAAGAGAGGACAAGTGGTACCCTTGATCCAAGAGAGGACAAGTGGTAGGGTGGGGGTCCCGATGAAGTCCCCACGGTTATTGCGGTCTATGATGGGTTGCAATGCCGGCGAAGGAGTTCATGGTAGAGACCTGAACTGTTGTCGTGGTCGGGGCCGTCCTTAATTGGTATAAGAGCACCGGCGAGGACCCAGGGTCGGAGTTTGCAGCAAAGGGTGGGTGTATGAGGTAGCGGAGGAATATGATTGGCTATGACCTTATACCGGGCCTCACACCAAAGGAAGTGTGGACGAGAACTAGACTCGGTTGGCACCAAGGTTAAGATCTCTTATGGGTAAAGCAACACACCTCTCGCGAGTGTAATGAATCGTGATCCGTCACTCCTCGTTCCTGGATATGGAACTGCGAACGCGGCCGGAAAGGAGCTCCATGAAGTTCTAGTAAACCGGTGAAGGCCGACGGACATAGTTCTTCCGAATAAAAGCAACCTTTTGAAGAAATGGTTATGAAAACTTGCATTGGTATTAGACTTTCTGGTCTAATGCTCGTAGCTAGTGCATTAAACACCTCTTTCCTATAATGAACTTGTTGAGTACGCTCGTACTCATCCCACTCTTAAATCCCCGCTTAGATATGAAGGCATCGAAGGAGTATCTACAGTGCAACTCGAAGGCCGAGGAGTCAACAACTACTTCAAGAGACAAGACCCTGTCAGAGGAGTCAGATACCACATACATCAAGGAGAAAACCTAGTTTAGCCATAGAAGGGAACTAGTTTCCTAAACCTAGCTCCTACTTCGCTAGAATCTATTCTTAGCCTCTTTAGCTAGTTAAATACTCTACAAATAGAGTTCGTGATAAGACTAGTCTACGAGTCGTTCTTCTGGAGTTTATTTGCGGATTTACCTCATTGTATAGTAAGAGGTCGTGCTGATCTTATGTAACGAGTCCGTATGTAATTCTATAGACATGCCTTGGACCCGCATATGTTTCTGTTGTACCACTCTGAGCGATATAATACTAGTGGAACGGTGTTTCATTGGTGTTATATCAGACTTGCATACTACACCATGCAGTGGTATGCCGGGTCACCACACTAGGGCTTGGGACGGCGCGGACAGGAGAAGGCCGACTCCTCTGGGAGTCGGCAATAATTATATTGATTATTGCTTGATCGATATAGTCTATTACAACTTGTATTTATAAGAGAATTGCAAAACCCTAATCTACTAACTGGGCTAAGTCCCTAACTAGGCCTGGCCGGTCGGGCCAGTGGGCCCCCTCCGGCGATAGACGAGGCCGGTCATAACATCTCTGCATCCTTTGGTTTCTGTTGTGCCAAATCTGTATGTAATCCTTGTTGTGTACCGTGCATGCAATCTTGTGATATTCATGGCCATATGGCTTTCTTTTACAAAACCAAGATGTTCATTGTTGCTTCCTCCAAGAGTCTAGTTTGTTGGGGTCCTTTGACTGAGTCAAGTTGGCTGTGACTGTCCTGGTTGCTACTGGCGCTTTGCCCAGCTTGTGTGGGAAATGGAACGCGTGCACTGTGTTCTTCAGAATGAAGACATCTCACCCAGCTGTTTCAGGGAGCTCTGTTTAACTAAATGGGAAGAAACAAATATCCATAGGCAATTCGTGTCGCAGGTACTACTACTAAGAGATTCAGCCACAGAGGCACATGTGTACTGGTCTGGATTTAGCAGATGTTTGCTTATGTTGCTGCTAACAAAAGGTTATTAGAGCATCTCCAGCCGCGTCCCCCAAAGCGTCCCCCAAACCGCGCCGGATTGAACGTTTGGGGAACGTGTTTTGTTCGTGTCGCGTTTGGAGGACGTCGCTCCACAGCCGCGTCCCCCAAACGCCGCCCCCAAACATTTAAAGTACTTCTTTTTAACACAGAACCATTTATCAAATATAGCATATGAATAAAAATGTTTGCGAGGATTGTTTTCAAATTAAATTACAACAAACAATAAAACAAGTAAACAAATATAATAAATATGGCTAGATGCTAGATCAAGGTGCCACGGTATTTCCTTTGATCCTCCACAAATGCTCAACGAGATCAGTTTGAAGTTGTTCATGAACATTGCTGTCACGGATCTCTGCGTGCATGGCGAGAAAATCAGCAAAATCTGCAGGCAACTCATGATCAACCTCCGCAAGAGGGCATTCACACTCATAGGGACCAACATGTGACCTAGCATGATTCTTGCGATTATCCTCGATGATCATGTTGTGCATGATCACACAAGCTTGCATCACCTCCCACATTTGGTCGTGAGACCAGCTTAGAGCAGGGTACCGGACAATGGCAAATTGTGCTTGAAGCACACCAAATGCCCGCTCGACATCCTTCCTGCAAGCCTCCGTCGCGTAGCAAAGTGGGAATTCTTCGGACCTGATGGATTCGAGATTGTTTTGACAAAAGTGGCCCATTTTGGATATATACCATCGGCTAGATAATAGCCTTTGGTATATTCGTGGCCATTGATCTCATAGTTGCATGGTGGAGCATGCCCTTCCACTAGTCTGCTGAACACCGGAGACTGCTGCAACACGTTGATGTCATTGTGTGATCCCGTCATGCCAAAGAAAGAATGTCAAATCCACAGGTCATAATCTGTCACAACTTCAAGCACCACACTGCAATATCCATGACGCCCTTTGTATATACCTTGCCAAGCAAACGGGCAGTTCTTCCATGCCCAGTGCATGCAATCGATGCTTCCAAGCATTCCAGGGAATCCTCTGGCAGCATTTTGTGCCATGATCCTTGCAGTCTCTTCCTCAGTTGGCCCTCTCAAATAGTATTTGCCAGACTTTTCCACCACAGCTCGGCAAAACTTGTACATGCACTCAATGGCAGTAGACTCACTCATGCGAAGGTAGTCGTCATGTGTATCGGCAGGTGCTCCGTATGCAAGCATCCTCATGGCGGCGGTGCACTTCTGAATGGACGAGAACCCGACAACGCCTACAGCGTCGAGCTTGAGCTTGAAGTAGGGGTCAAACTCTCAAACGCCATGGAGGATATTCATGAACAGCCCCTTGCTCATCCTGTACCGGCACCGAAAATTGTCGGCATGTGTTGCATCATCGGCGAAGTAGTCGTTGTGCAGCATGGCATGCCCCTCCATCCTCTGCCGGGGCTTCGACTTCCTTCTTCCCGGCCTTGATCCTCCGCGGCGCGGCCTCTTCCTCTTCTCCGCCTCAGCGTCAACCATGTCCTGGAGGGATGCGATGATCAGCAAATGCTCCCGCGGGTCGTCATCGAAGGCTTGCTCGTCCTCCGGCAGCAGGGCAAGCATCCGTCATCGAAGGCTTGCTCGTCCTCCAGCAGCAGGGCAAGCATCTCATCGTAGCTGTCCATGGCTAAAGCAAAATCAATGGTTAAAATTGCGCCGAGGCAGACGACGCAACAAACAGCGGCCAATCGCGCCTACCTGGCAAGTCGTCGAGCACCTTCTGTGCGCGGAGGTGGGCGGATTTGACGGTTCTGGGACGCGCTGGCGAAGCGGCAGCGGCGGCACGACCGGCGGGAGCCCCAGCCATGACAATGGTGCCGACTCTCAGCAGAGATCAGACGCCCAAACGGCCGGAAAATCCAGCGGCGGCGGTGGGGTGGGAGGCGCGGGAAGGAAGGAGCGACGAGAAAAGAGGCGCGAACCAACGGTTTATGCAAATAGTCGCCGACATGTGGGAGCCCGCCTCGCTTTTCGGTGTGTCCGGCGTCCCTGGAGCGTCCCCTGTGGGACGGGGACGGGCTCGGGGCGCCGGACACCGTATCGGGCCGCGCCGGACAAAAATGGGCTTTGGGGAACGCGGCTGGAACGGTTTTTGGTCCGGCGCGCCCCAAATCCCTTTGGGGACGCTTTGGGGGATGCGGCTGGAGATGCTCTTATTGCGGTGCATTACTCAAACGTGTGGTGGCGCAAATGGATTGGCCACCGCATCCCCATCTGAATCATCAGGTGAAATTGATCAAGTCCTATGGCATGCAACTCTTCGATACTTGTGTTGCTTCTTAGTTTCTTCCTCCTGTTGTGAGGCTTGCCCCGTCTTGGATTTCCTAAACACAAGGCGTTGCTTTCTTCCTCCTGAATTCAAGTTGCATGCGTCTGCGTGATCCCCTGCTTGGGCTCGTTTGCCCCGTGCGAATCAAAAAGCCCTGGCGAATACCTCAGCGGAATCTGTGATGTCAGGGTGGCAAGTGCATGCCCACTTGACACAGGCATGATCATAGAGTATATATACGGTGCCTGGGTACACAAACTCTTCTTAGCACGTTTCAGCCGTCTCTCCTGCAGTCCTGCTGTTTGCAGCTTCTCTTCCACATCATACAAATTCAGAAATGGCAACGATCAACGCCACCACCGTCGTCGCCGCCGCCAGACCGCCACAGGCTCAGCTGAGACGAACAAGCTTTCGTGCCTTCCTTGGAGAAGTCGCCAAGGCCGAGATGCTGAGGTGCGGCTACTCCAAGAAAGGCATGAAGGCATGCTCATCTACGGACGGGCAAATAGCTCACACGCGACGTTTCTCACCGCTATTGTCTCTCATGCGTCATAGTTGACGGGAATAGCTGCCATACGACGTCTGTGAGCACCAAAATAGCTCCGACCCACCCATGTTGATGAAACGACCGTGTCACTTGTTTGGGCTGGTTAAGGAGTCATGAATTAGGGTTAGGGACTGCGGGACCCACTCCGTTAGGCCGGTTGAGTCAAACCATCCCCGACCGACCGAGCAGGAACGAACCGTGCCGAAGCGGAGCGCGCCATCTGAACGCCAGATCCCTCTTCGGGGGCGGCGGAGCTTCCCCTCCTGGGCGTGGCGGTTCCGGCATCGGCGGTGAGTCAAATGGAGCACATTCTCATTACTCTGACCCAATTTTGGCGAGGATCTTCCCCGAATCTGACCCAATTTTGCCCGACACGCAGACATTTGAGGGGGAGGGGCGGCGGCGACGGCGGTGGTGGCAGCAGTAGGCGGGCAAGCCAGCAGCCCTGCATTGGATGGAGCCGGAAGATTCAAATTCGAGGTAATCCATCACTCTCGTGCTGATTTAGCTTTTGATTAGAGCTCGTTCGGTAGCATTTCGTCTCACTCCCGCGCGCCCAAAACAGGGGAGATGGCCGGCGCCCGCGTAGCTTCGAATTGTCAGTCGAGTTCTTTGTATCTACGGCGAAGCTAGCTGATGGTAGCTTGAGGAACATCGAGAATGGCAGATTAGTTAGTTGGGAGGTTGAATTAGAAGAGATGGATCCACAAGAACTAGTTCTCCAACAAGAGCAAGCGGTGAGGAATGTTGTGGAGAAATTAGGGAGAGTATTCCTTGGGGTCCGGCGCAAGAAGTGGCATTGCTATGGTACAACGAGAGTAAGGGCGAGTATTCAAGAATTGAGGATGGCGGATCGCTTGTTGATGAAATTGATCGGCAACGAGGGTGGGAACGCGAAAGTGCTACATTTCGGGCCGAGCTTATTGATCTAAAACCAGATTCACCGGTTGGATATGTGCCATCAAAGTTTGCTCTCCAGATTGAGGAGGATGAGTGGGTCTGCAAGTAGACAGATAATGCCCATTGTAACCGAGCCGACGGTGTTAGCCGATGATGCACAAGAGGGATGTGATGGTGTCTGCAAATGGGGCTGTTGTTGATCGGAATTCGAGAGAACTCGCTCGAACAAACTGATTTGGTCATAGCACCAATGGATAATACTGAGATGGCCAATCTGTTTGGAATTCCAGTAGATGAGAAAGAAAAGAAGAACAAGAAGAACAAGAAGGGGAGGGATGCAGCTGATAGTTATGAAGATGTGGATCCAGAGTTGATGAAGGAAGCTGCAGATGATGTTGATGATGCAAATGTTGAAGAGATGGTAAATGTGTACGACAGGGTTCAATATATGGCCACCCAACACATGGATTCTCAGTTGGCTACTATGTAGACCATCTATATCAACCTGAATGCTTGCTATATGACATAAGAAGACAATGTGCACAGGTTTTCCATTTTTTTGAATTTTTTTTGAATTTTTTAGGCTCATTTGAAAATTGGTCAACCCTAGCTTTCACCATGAAAAACAAGAGTTTGGCACATTGAAATGAAAAACTAATTAAGCTTGGATCCATCTTAGTCACTCCAAAAGGAAGCTCTAGTCATGTTTTGGAAAGTTTTCATGATCCAACCCAACATCACCTTTCAAACCCTCGTGACTTCGTACTACAGGGTTCAATATATGGCCACCCAACACATGGATTCTCAGTTGGCTAGTATGTAGACCATCTATATCAACCTGAATGCTTGCTATATGACATAAGAAGACAATGTGCACAGGTTTTCCATTTTTTTGAATTTTTTAGGCTCATTTGAAAATTGCGTCTAACCTAAGGTTTGATCACCTTACGAGCAAAAACGGCAAAGTGAAAAGAAATTCCAAACCAAGATCCTTGTTCCTCACTAAAAGGTGAAGCTATTGAAATTTGAAAATTTTGAAAAAGCTTTTGCAACCCTTCAAACGGTCGAATAAACCCAAAACCACTTAAAAACCTTCAAAACCGTGGGCGATCCGTGGTTCGCAACGTGGACCGTCCATCCATTGATCCTCGACCGTGCGATCTTGTCTTCTAGAAGGTGGCTCACACTGATTCGTGGATAGCCCGTTCTGCAATCTGATTGGTTGGATTTGTAAGGAGCCGGGTTGGAATGTGGTGCACTCTATAAATCGTTAGACGCATGCAAACTCTCTTTTTTTATCCTTCGTGGGCCCCGCTCCCATGCACGCACGCGCAGCAGCCACATGCATTCACACGTCGCAGCGAGGCTATTTTTCCAGAGATGCCCTGCGCCGCGTTTTTTCAGAGAGATGCCCTGCGTCCCCGCTAACCTTTTTTCAGAGAGATGCGCGATTCCATGCGTCGCGTCGATTCAAAGATGCCCTGCGTCGCGTCGATACAGAGAGGCGCCCGGTTCAGAGAGATGGCATCACGGGAGGGAAAAGACGAGCACGAACGACGTGAATACACGGCCGACGAAGCGGCACACGGGTGAGTGACACGTACTATGAGGGCTATTAATTCACCCTATAAAACAGCACCCAAACCTACTCTATCTCTCACACCGCATCCCATTGCCTCTTCTCCTTGTTCTCCAAAACACATCTCAGCCGCCGTAGCCCCTCTCCGCCGTAGCCCACCATGCAGTTCAACGGCCCGACGTTCCGCCGTCCCGCTATCGTCGACGAGCAACAGCACGCACCGGCAGGCTCGTGGAGAACACCTTGAGGTGCCGGTCCATCTCTAGGTGGAGGCCCGCGCACGAGTTCGCCACATTCTTCCTCGTGGCTCGCTTCGCGCACCTCCCACCGGGCACGCCGCCGATGTTCCACATCACGCAGGTCCGCCCGGGAGGCAGCAGCCTCCAGGTCACCTTCACCAACCGCTTCGACGCCTACCATCTGCTCGGCCAAGCATTTTGGTGCGGCTGCGAGTTCATCGCCTTCACCATGTGCAACATCTTCACCCAGTGGGACTACATCTTCCCGACCGCCAGGCACATGCACAGCCTCCCCTACATCCATCCCGACGAGGAGTGAAGGGCAGCGCGACGACGAGGAGCGAGGGCGACGAGGAGTCCACGAGGAAGATTCTTTCATGGAGTCAGATCGAGTCTGTCGTTTTACTGTTTTACTACCTATATTATTTTCATTAGTGTCATCGTGTCATCGTGTTAGTAGTGTCATCGTGTCATCGAGTCAGTAGTGTCATCATGTCATCGATCGAGTCAGTCGTGCCATCGAGTCATGTATCCTATTATGAAAATATTTGCTATATTTGCTATATTTTATTTTCTATATGGTCCCTACTCTTGCATGCAACAATAAATATTTTCCATACACAAACTTGTCTTTTTTTGTGTGCACCAAACTTGAATGATCTCCCAAATACCAACAAGAAATATTTTCCATACACAAACTTGAAAGACAGGGGCGGACCCAAGTACAAGCTAGTGGGTGCTAATATATATAAGAAATGTGCTAAAATATATAAGAAATGTGTTAATGTGAAACTTCAATAGAATTTGTTCGCTTTTAGAAGAAAATTATTCAAAATGTGCTAATATATATAAGAAATGCCCCCACTCACACCATTTGCCCCCTCTCAAAATTTTGTCTGGATCCGCCACTGTTCAAAGATGCCTTCTGTTTAACTTGACACGTACACACATATGTCTACATGATCCATCACAACACCACAATAATATTACAGCCAAAACAGACGCAATATGATTGAAACGAAAACAAAAAAAAATATTATTCACTAAGCCAAAATGACAAACAAAAAATCTATCGGGTAGTACTCACGGCTTGGCCCAATAACGGGCCCAACATAGAGCCCATGAACTACTCATGAAATTGTCACTTTTTCTATTTCGGAATGTGCTAACTGAACTTGGTTCCAGTTAACTGATTGTCACTTCTTCCACCCCTAACTGAATTTGGATTAGACTTGAAACATTCATAGCTAATTTTATTCGAATTCGTTTTACAAACAACATCCTACAAACAGCAGCCCCGCAATCCACAACTCCTAAATTCAAATTGCTAATCCGAACGGAATAGAAACAACAAATAAATGGCAATGATACACACATAGAATGCTCCTGCCATCATGTTTGACTGCTTCTTCAAGTGCACAATTTCGCTCAATTGTTTGTTCAATTTCTACAACTCTCCGTTCATCGCTCCATTCACCGCAAAATCCTCCCGAACGGATCTGTTTGAGATCACCTCCTCCACAACAGATGCGGGAGCCTGGATTGGGGGAGGGGGGGGGGGGGGGGCAGCACTTCAACTTTAAGTCCTCGAGTTCGAATGTACTTATCCATCCACTCGAAATGGCCGCATTCATCCAATTCCTGAAAAGAAGATCGGAAACCCTAATTCCCAAATTCCCAAATTCCCAAATCCAAATTCCCAAATCGAGTCAAATCGGGACGAAACCCTACCTTTCCATCCCGGCCCAGGTATGGCTTGCTTTCGCATTTGACGAACTCGCGACCGACGTTGCCCCTCTTCGAGCGCACACATGTCAACCGCTTCGCAGGGTCGACGCGAGGGCGGTCGGGGCATCTACTCATCGCGATTTCTCCGTAACGGGGGCATGACCTCTCGTGGAGCCAGATGCGGAGCTAGACATCCCTCGCCGCCGCCGTCACGGACCGTTGCTGGGAGGAGCGGGAGGAAGAACAGGGGAACGGAGGAGCTGGGAGCTGGAGGAAGAAACAGGGGAACGGAGGAGCTGGAGGAAGAACAGGGGAACGTCTGAGCTGGCGAGCTATGGGCCCTGCATAGCAACGGTCCACTGGTGGGTCCCGCGTAGATATGTGCTGGGTCCTTGTCTGAGCTGGCGAGCTATGGGCCCTGCATAGCAACGGTCGACCGGTGGGTCCCGCGTTCAAACGAGATCGGCACAAGTAATCCAGATTCGTTTATTCCTTCGCTGTTAAAGGGCGTGTCGGGCCGTGGCTATTTGGGCCGTTGCGTCTGTCGTGCGCTAGCTATTTCGTCGAACGACGTCGTTTTCCAGCGAATACCGGGGAGAAACGTCGTGTGTGAGCTATTGACCCTCTACGGACCTATCTCCGGCGGTCCTCAAGGGCATGGGGCTCCGGCGGTCGGGACCGGGGCTGGTCGAGGAGCAGATGGACATGGAGGACACGAAGCTCCGGCGGTTGTCAAGGGCTCTGAACCCGGGGTGGATCCTGTGGTGCGTGGTGGGCCTCATCTTTGTCCGCCCACTACATCTGCGATGACCAACACAGCTCCGGCCGGCGGCCCACCGCCACCACCTTCCTTATTCTGCATTCTTGCATGTCTGATCCGTGTAACTGCTGCAGTTAATCTGTCACGCATGGATGGACGCTGAGTTACTGTAATCACTTACGAGTCACCCAAGGAAAGCTGAAACATAAGGCAGTTAGCTATGTCAGTGTTAAGCTACTGGAATTGTTAGTATCTCACTGCCAGTATGAAGCGATTTTGGTTATGTTAGTCTATCCCGTCAGTGAGTTCTGTTCAACTGAATGGGAAGGAACAAATACATGTAGGCCACTCGTGTTGCAGGCTTGCAGCTACTACTCACATAGTCGCATCTATGAATTTCCGGGTACTTGTGCTAGGAATCTTCGCTGCTCCTGAGAACTAAAGTGGTTATTACGTTGAGATAACACAACGGGGTGGTGGCGCAGTTGGCTAGCGCGTAGGTCTCATAGCTAATGCGAGTGATCCTGAGGTCGAGAGTTCGAGCCTCTCTCACCCCAAAAAACCCCGTGGCCTGTAATGATGAAACGCTCAGCGACAACTTGGGTCGTCGCATTTCCACCTGAATCATCAGGTGATTCGAGCATCTCTGAACATTGCCACACTTTTTTTTTGCTGGTTCGAAATCAGGGACGAGCATTGTCCCTCTGTTTTTTTTTAGTGACAACTTTTTTTTTTGCTGGTTCGAAATCAGGTGATTCATGATTCCTTGTTTTAGTCTCCACGTTCAGAACATTGTCCCTCTGTTTTTTTTTTGCTTGTTTGAGTCATGTCTGTATTGCTGAATCCAGGGCCGCGTCTCGTATGTTCATTCTGCGTTCTAATTCCATGATCCCTGAACTTCAATGCTTGTTTCAGCCGGTGGTTGATTAGTTCAAATACACCAATATTCATTCGACATTTGGTTCCCCAAAGCCTGGTTAAATTCCGTAACACGCTATGCTTGCTTCTACCGAGGAAGATGAACCATTGCTACACTTTACCATCTTACATTGTGTGCCTCCGCCTTCATGTTTCAGTTGATGCTGGTGCTCTCTCTTGGCTCTTGCTGTAAAAGCACCCTTGCTTTCCCCGGTGAGCTGGTACTGCAATTTCATTATGCCAATCCTTATGTTATTGTTGTAAAAGCACCTTTGCGATTATATTCTCTGTCAAGGCTATAGCCAATGTGTTTTAGCTCCCGTTCAACAGTACTGGTGGAGCGGCACAACAGAAGGAACTTGAGCCTTGACTGCGTGTATCGTGTTGGTGCTCTACTTTCTAAGTATGAGTAATGCAGTTTGATCATACAACTTCTCAAATTTTGGAAAATATGCATATTGCTCTTGAAGTTTAACATCAGTGCAAGTCCTGCAGTGATTTAGCTGCAACCATAACGGCAAAAAACATCAGTGCAGGCAGTGTTGGAAAAGGCGACACCTAGGAGACGCTTACTCACGCTTAAGCACTAGGCGATGGACAAACGCCTCGCCTAGGGCATAACCGGAAGTCTAGGCAGGGCAACCATGAATTGTCTTCCCCGCGAAGAAATGATGTCATATTTCACAATCGAGACATATGGGCCATATTCTAATGGTAGTTGGTACTAATTTACTCATTAACATGCACTAGATTAATGTGTATTTACATATGATAACCTATTTACACACTTGATGGTATAAACTATATGCCCGCCTAGGCTGCGCCTAGGACGCTTAAGCACCGCCTAGGCACTAGGCGAATGCCAATCGCCTCGCTTACGCCTAGCGCTTTTTCCAATCTTGAGTGCAGGTAAACAAGAACTTGAATGGTCAGGGAAATTGAACAGAGACCTGCTGCTTGAAACGCATTAGAGGCTTATTGGGCTGGGCCTCGATACGAGGGCCCAGCAGGCCGGTTTTGCCATTTCATTACCGAGCAAGAGGGTGTCTCCTTCTCCTGCCTCGCAGGCTCACACACAAGCGACCACACGCCGATACCACCACCACCAGCTACCTCGCCGGCCGCCATGGCCGCCCGCCTCGCGGCCCGCCGCCTCCTCGGCCTCGCCTCCGCCTCCGCTTCGCAGTCCGCCGCCCGCCGAATCGCTCCTTCTACGGTTAGCGCGTCTCTCCCACCCACATCCCGAATCCACCCCCGTCGATTCTCCCAGGTCAATCCTCTGATCCCGTTCGCCAAAAATTCCTTGCAGATCTCATCCCCCGCCGCCGCGGCCGCCACGGGCTACTTCTCCAGGACCTTCTCCTCGGCGCTTAACTACGTGAGCACTCTCGGATCCGCTTCTACGCTTTGCCTGATCTGTTTTGTCGCCAGGGAGTATTCAGCTAGATTTATATGTTGCCTTGTTTTCTAGCACATCGATTCGCCGGAAAACAGCCCGGACATGCCGTGGGAGTTCACGAAGACGAACATGGAGAAGGTACTGCTCTTCTCCTTTTTCTGGGGTGCGCTTGTAGCGGGAGGACTGTTGAATCACTTTGCTAGATTTGGACTTGTGTAATCAGATGTTCAGACAGGGTTCTTAGGATAGCATTTGCACTGCTAATGTTGTTCGTCCAGTAGATAATGCTCTTGAATGCCAGCCGTCAGGTTAACTTCTATTTTCGTTAATGCAAAGGGCAAAGTCTTGTTGATGTTGTGTATTCGTGTGACACCTTGAGAATAAGTAAATGTACTAGTGCTATGGGACTTAATGTTCCATTTCTTACAGAAGAAATGGCCTCAGTGAATACTGTTGGTGCGGACTATGGACACATTTCAAGTCAGTTATTATGTGGACTAAATTTTCTGTTGTAATGTCCCAGGTCAAGGAGATTCTATCTCATTACCCAAGCAACTACAAGCAATCTGGTATCATCCCAATGCTTGATCTTGCACAGCAGCAGCATGGTGGATGGGTCCCAGTGGCAGCAATGGACGCTGTAAGTTAGAATTTGTGCAGATTTTGGATAATTACCTTCCAACTTCAAGATGCTATTTTGTATTCCATTTTCATATAAAGGGTGAAGTTGTTATAACATACGGTTGCTTATAGCTCATGTAACTTCTTTAGTTTCAAACCTTTATCTACCTGTAGAAAAGATGCAGAGCCTTGTTGCCCATTGTTTCATGTTGTATCTGTTGTTTTCAGCATACTCTTATGCCTATTCACTATGTCTGGAACACTTAATTAAAATGGGTTCGAGACTTGAATATTTGTACTGAATTATGGTTGCATTTTAAATGGAACCGGGGGGCCTGGCCCCTATATTTATAAAAAAAAAATTAAAATGTGTATAGGTGCACAGGAAAATATCATGTGCATATTGAAACATTTTGAAGTGAGTTGCCGCCATTGGATAATTGCAACGTTATTCTGGATTTGATATTCAATAATAAAATTAGCCTTATTAGGAGACCTGGAGTCATGGTTTTAAGTAAGAAAGAACATGTTTGTTATCCATGTTAACATAGTAATTGAAATCTCTTATTTTTTTGCGGGTGTAATTGAAATCTCTTATGATCTTGTTATTTTGTTTCTGAAGTTGTTCCGTGGAAGTCTAAAAATATTCATATGGCAGCTCACACTATTCTGGAGCATAGTATTATTATACAATGCATTCAAAGCTGGAGCATATATCCTTTCTTACCATGACTGTTAGGTTGATAATTTGACTACAATTGTCATAGTCTTTCTTAAACACTGGTCTAATATATTTTATGGTTTTTTACCTTTCTACTGTTTATCCATTTATCTTAGAGAAGTTAACTCTTCTCATTTTTGAGTGTTCCTGATAAAATTATGTCTTCCTTTTCAGATTGCTAAAATTGTCGAAGTTGCGCCGATCAGGGTCTATGAAGTTGCAACATTTTACTCAATGTTCAACAGGACTAAGGTACCTTGATGCATGCTGCCTACACTGTACTCATTACTAGCACTACTAGCACCTCCTTTACCATGTCACTCTTTTCATCCCATGTAGGTAGGAAAATATCACCTTTTGGTGTGTGGAACTACACCTTGTATGATTCGTGGTTCACGTGATATCGAGGAAGCCCTGCTAGAGCACCTTGGAGTTAAACGGAATGGTTCGTATATACATGGAGTTATTTTGATAATTTCGAATTTGTTAGCGCAAACTCTGTCTTCTGAACAAAACTTTCTTTTGCTGTTTTTGTGATGTACTTAACATTTTTATTCATTCGCAGAGGTGACAAGCGATGGTTTATTTTCTGTTGGGGAAATGGAATGCATGGTAACGCCATGATCTGAAATATTTATTTTACCTGGGTTTACACTTTCAAATGTTTAAATGTAGGAATGGTCTGTATTATGTTTGTGATGAATGATTTTGAATGCTTGGTTATGATCTACTTTTACTTTAGAAAGACACTTTTATTCACCTTTCCGTCGTATTCACAGGGTTGCTGCGTGAATGCTCCCATGATCGCGGTGGCTGACTATTCCAAAGGTTCAGATGGTTACTCATACAATTATTACGTAAGTTTATTTTGTTCTCCTGGCAGTACTAATGCATATAAAATTTAACATTGCACTACTCTGGCATCCTAATTTTTGTCCTTGAGCGTCCACACTTACTGGTATTACTAAGCATCAGTGACTTGATGCTGGTATAATGTGGTGGGCATTGTACCAGAAACACAATGAAAACTCTTGGAGCACAACCGGTTCAACCTGATTAGATACAGAACAAAAATGTGGGTAATGGAAGAACGTGATTACTATGTAGAGTTACTAGGGTGTATTGGTAGGAAAGGGGTGAAATGATAAAGAGTGGTTTTGCATGTTCAGAACAATTGATTTGTCTAAATTGTTAAGTTCATGTATATGCATAAATCAAAACCTGTCAACTCAAGAGACAAAAGTTCTATGTCATTGCTCGTTCGTTCTATATTATATCTTTATTGGGGGCATTGGAGAGGTTGAAACTAGAATGTTGCTGTGATTATCTTTTTAACTAAGTTTTTATGCAATAGAACTACTGCATCACTGCAGACATAAAGTTGCTAATTGGATGGCTTGTTAAAACTTGTTTGCCTTTTAACTTGAGCTTCTTTTTTCCTACATTTGCCTTTACAGGAGGACCTCACTCCAAAGCGTGTTGTTGAGCTGGTTGAAATGCTGAGAAGAGGAGAAACGCCCCCTGTAAGCTTTAGCCATTTTAATAAGATTCTCCTACTATATCTGGCCACAGATTTTGCTGTCTGAGTATTTTAGTACTATATGTTTAAGCCCCAGCATTTTGGCTTAGGATAATACACCTATTCTGATGATTGGTTACTTTTGCAGCGCGGCACACAGAACCCAGAGCGGAAAAACTGTGGTCCTGCTGGAGGGAACCTCACCTTGCAAGGCGAGCCAAAACCTCCACCATGCAGGGATCTGGATGCCTGCTAGGTTTGCTATGAGCTACAATCGGATATGTATGCCTGCTAGGTTTGCTTTGAGTTACAAGCACACAAATAAGTCGGTTCGCAGTGTATGTTGTGGAAACCGCAAACAACTGATAGGCAATTTGATCTTTGTGGTCACCATCTCTTGTTTCTTTTTTATTCATTTATGCCATCAGCTAAACTGCCGCCCATTAATAGAGATAGTGCTGTTTCGAAGCTGAGGCGGTGAAAGCTTTGTATCCGGCAAAAGAAACTGGGGCCCTGGGCATCCTTGGAGAATCGGTCGCATTTGCTGTTATGCTACTCCTGCAGTGTTAAACTCTTGTTGTCCGTGCATTAAAGTTTAAACACGGTACCGTAAGCCTTACGGTCCAGACCTGGTACACATTGTGGGTTACAATTTGGTCACTTTGATACCAATGACTTATTTGGTCATGTTTCTCTGAACTTTTGGTCCTAGATATTCCTTCATTTTTCTTGACTACAGTACTACATTAGTCTTTGACATCGAGTTGTGTGTGCATATGTACAATGTGATCCACGATGCAAATTACCTGCTCTATAGCACCTCTTCTCAGCCTAATGTATTTTTTCTTCCTCCACTGTTTTCATGCTTGGATCTTCTTGCACCCAGATTCCCAGAAGGGTCCTAACTGTCCTGCCATCGCCGCCGAGACTTTCTCTATTGAAAGTGTATTCGGGGTGTGTGAAAGGATTTTCGTGACAATATACGTGACTTATGGTTCCATATTACTCGATGATTACTCTCTTGTGTGAGGTAAATTAAAACAGGATTGACTCGCTGGCCCCAAAAGATTGAAAAGAAGCGGCATATGGTTTTTTTCCCTCTTCCTGCAGTAATTTTGAAAAAAACACGACGCATTTCAGGAACACCCTTCCGAATATTATCACCTCACCGTTCGGGGCATAATTGCAAATTTCCACTCGCCATTTTCCTCCGGCTAAACCCTTCTCTTCTCCATTTCCCTCCCAAAACCCTAACCCCCAAATCCGAGCCACCACTCCTCCCATGGCGCGCTCGAGCTCCGTCACCGAGGCCGAGGTCGGCATCACCTGCTTCACCTCCTCCTCCCTCCCCGGGTTCCGCGGCGTCCTCAAGCACCGCTACTCCGACTTCATCGTCCACGAGGTCGCCCGGGACGGCTCCGTCGTCCGCCTCACCTCGCTCGATCTCCCCGACGAGGTACTCGCACCCTCCCGGCCTCGCCGCGCGGAATCCGGTTACCAGTTTCGTCGCGTATCCGGCCCCGATCTCATTGCGATTCCGTGTATGGCAGTGCGTGGAGCCCAAGGAGGAGGAGAAGGCGGCGCCGTCGGCCGACGCGGACCACTCGCAGGCTCTCGAGAAGTTCAGTGGGCTCTGCGGCGAAGCGGACTGCAGTGCGGTGAGGGGGCTTATCGAGAAGGCTGCGGCCGGCGGCGAGGCTGATTTCCCGCCGGTTATCCTCTCGCCTGACGCCGACAA
Source organism: Lolium rigidum (assembly GCF_022539505.1). NCBI lineage: Eukaryota > Viridiplantae > Streptophyta > Magnoliopsida > Poales > Poaceae > Lolium > Lolium rigidum. The sequence continues at coordinate 237,515,394 of NC_061511.1, read as the reverse complement.
AGCTCATCGATCGGTGGGTTTGGTTCCCAGGTGCTTGATTGTTCTGTGTGGTTGAATTGGGGGAAGTGGCTGATTTGGGGTGTTTATTCTTTTTGTAGGAGGTGCATGGCTTCTTCAAGAATAACTTCAAGTTCTTGGTCACAGACACAGTGGAACACAGCGACGGGGTACAGAAATGCATTAGGGTGCGTGTGGGGTCTGAAGCTGGAGGAGGGCGAGGTCGTGGTGGTGGCGGTGGCGGTGGGAGGGGCCGTGGTGGGAGGGGTGGTGGCGGGAGAGGAAGGAAGAGGAAGGACATGAATGGCTCTGATTGGGGGCCATACGACAGTAGAGGGTCGTCTAATTGGCCAGCCCATATTGGGAAGTTCCTGAGGTGACAGCATCCTGTTTGACTTGATCATCTTATCATCTGTTGTCCTAGATCATAAAATCCTTGCCTGCATTGAGTATAGCACCCATTACACTTTTTTGACATACTTTGATTGATAGGCTTTACTTGTTTAAATTTGGTAGCACGAGTAATGTAGCTATGACCAATCATGTATAGTTGTCTAGTAAGGGATATAATGCTTGCATCACGTCTAGTTTTGCTTCTAACTAGTGTTGTAACCGGAACTACCATTCTGGCACTGATCAGGTTTAACCTTTGCAAAGAGAACAAGGACACACAAGATGCATTGGGTGTGATAGGAAAAATGTTAGGACTCCAGGTATATCTTGGCTGCTATTTCTTTCTTTGATGGCAGGATTCGTTACCCATCCTTTGCTAGTCGACTAATGACTGACTATGCTTTTTGCAGTCACGCGCATTTGGCTTTTCAGGAACAAAGGATAAACGTGCTGTTACCACGCAACAGGTGTTTATTCCTCATATGTATACCAGCTCTGTATTTTTAAATTTACTTCATTGAATCATGGTTGCGTTTTTTGGATAAAATGGCTAAATTATCACACACAGGCATGGTAGAAAAATACTTTATGTGGTTTTTAGGCTTTTAGCTATAGCTAATATATGTAATTATGTATGCTATTGTGCTGTTACAACCATAAGATAAATAATAGCATCTCTGGTCTAGAATATTGTGTGTCAATTTATTAGTAATATGCATTAGATATTATTTTAGTATAATTGATCAACTATACTTAGTTATGTATTTTGGTTCATGATTTTCTAGCTCTTTGGTAGATTGGTTATGTATTCTTCCTGTGCATAGTTAGTTTCTAATTCTTGTGCCATGGCTATAATCTTTTGCATGTAATTGCATTGGCTACTTATCTAATTCATTTATTATTAGGTCACTGTTTTCAAGGTACCAGCTAATAAATTAGCTGCACTGAATAAGCGACTGTATGGCATCAAAGTTGGAAACTTTTGGTAGGTGACCAATTAGTTTTATAAACTTTGTCCTAAACAGTAATTTGGCAACTAACTAATCCTTTCTAGTTATGTGAAGGAGGGACTTGGTCTTGGTCAACTCATGGGAAATCGATTTACAATTACTCTGAGGTACCATGTCTTCTCTTTCTCCTTATAGTTCAGAGTATATAAGTGCTCCTGCTCTCCCCGAAAGTGTAACATAAACAAGCAATTGCAGGACTTATTTGACTTGTAACTATGCACTACCATACCACTAACAGTTATTCTATAGTTCCAAGCTTTGTTGTGTGGTATCCCACATGCTATCCATTTAAGAAAATTGAGCAAACAGAGAGAACTTATGTTTACCTGCATTTCTCCAGAGGCGTTGTTGCAGAATCTGAAGACATGATAAAGGCTGCTGTGGATGGTTTAGGAAAGAATGGATTTATCAACTACTATGGTTTGCAGGTACAAAACCAGGAACTTCTGCTTGTGCTCAAGAACTTATTTCACTGTTATTTCTGAATCTCATCAAGTTTATCTATTTTTTCTGGTTAGCGCTTTGGAAGTGGTTCAGTACCAACGCACCTCATTGGAGCTGCTTTGCTTAGAGGAGAATGGAAAACTGCTGTGAACTTGGTTCTTGATCCAAGGGAAGGAGATATCCTGAATTGATTTTGTTTGTATCTAATTAGGATTTGCTTATTATGTTGTGCCAACTTTTGTTCAACATAACTCAATACTCCGTACAGCGTGATGACATAAAGGAGGTGCGTGAACATTACAAGCAACATGGTGATATTGATATGGCACTGAGGAACTTCCCTCGCCATCTTGTAGCTGAGAGGTCTATTGTAAGTGTACTCATTTTTCATTTACATCTACATATCCTTGTATTAGATGAACGAGAGTGCCTTGTTTCCTTCGGTTAGTTAAACTAATCTATCGATCCGTGCATTCTTTCCAGCTTCTATGTTTGAGGAAATCCCCTGATAACTATCTACAAGCATTAAAGGGTATACCAAGAACGTTAAGAATGATGTATGCTATTTATCTTTATTTTATTCTGATTTTTTTTTCTTGGTATAACTGATTGCTGCAAATTAAGGTAAACGACAATGGTTACTTCTCCAAGAAATGATAGTTATAGAATACAAAAATTTGCTATCTAAAAAGTAGTATACATCTCTTTATAATTGATCACTTAGATATAATCTGTCATCAACTGAAGTACATCGGCTTTACGTGTTAGTCAGCAGTATTCTGCATTTGCCTTGGTGCTTTGCTACATGTGTTATATATCACTCGCTTTATTGAAGCATATCTTTTGTTCATTTTTCAGTGTTTTGTTAAATAATCCTCACGCTTTGTTTCTTACTTTTTACTTGTCACTGACCATTTCCTATAGGTATGTACATTCTTACCAAAGTTACCTTTGGAATCATGCTGCCAGCATGAGAGTTGAGAAGTATGGTCAGTCTACTTCATCCTTGTAACAGCTGCTCAGTTTCAGTTGAATCATTATAGTTTTGTGTTTTGGGCTAACTTTTACTGTTTCTTGAGGTAGGTCATCTTGTGGTGGACTTCTCCATCCCTTTTCTTATATATGCTAACTGGTGACTTGACAGGCATTTCACAGGTTATAGAAGGTGATCTAATTTATAGCAAAGAAAGCCGTCCAGAAGAAGCAACTTCCGTAGGTACCTCAGAAGCTGATGATGGCCATACAAATTCGTCTGACCTTGATATTTCTTCTGAAATACTTCCAGAAGAAAATATCCAATCCGTGAAGGTTTGTTATAAACCCAAATGCTTATACACACTGTTCCTTCTCAAATACCTATCCCTGCACCTTTGTTTCTCTTGTAGATAGTCGATTCTGAAGATTTATTGAAAGGGATTTACTCGTTTCAAGATGTTGTCCTTCCTTTACCTGGGTAACAAGCAATTCACATCTGCATTCATTCAGTTTTTCTGTCGTGTATCCACTTGGTAAAGTTTTTTTTTTTATTCTGCTTATTTATTGTTGCAATGCAGTTCACAAGCATTGTTCCCTGGGAATGAAGTTGCTGAGATTTACCATGAAATAGCTAAAAAGGTAATACTATACTACAATTTGTATTTCATATTTACTTAGAAACTCTTGTTTGCTCTGGTCAAAACTTGTGTGTTGTTGAATTTTCTGTACATGCATTTCCAGTTTCTATTCACTGAGTAAGATACTGCAATGTTGTTGCTTTTGGACTGTGCTGACCAAAATATGTGTTTGAGTTACTTTTTTTCCTTTGTGAATAATGGCTGTCCTACTGTAATGTCACATGCTTTATCTTCAAATCTGTTATGAATCATACAATATTTCTTTGTGGCTTCTGCCATGACGTGTATCATAATGTTACTTTGGATTTTCATGTCTCAGGATGGCATTAGCTTGACAGAAAGTGCTCATGGTGTGAAGTAAGTTTCTTCATATATCTCTCAGAATACTTTTTTTTAGCTCTGCACAGTCCTTGCATCAAAGGCAGCTCTAGATAGTGCAGCCTAGTGCATCGTGCAATCACAGTTTTGTTCTACTTCTGCAATGTATTAGTAATTTCATACACATTGCATTTGCACATGCTTGTTATACTGCTACGTCACAATCTAATATTTTTCTTGTATGATGCAAACATCATTTGTAAGGGAGTTTTCCATTACAAACATGAAAGGAGGTTACCGTCGGGTGTTCCAGAAGCCTATTGATTTTGAGTGGTACGTGTATTTCCATCAACATTTTACCATATTAATTGATTAAAACCACTATCTTAACTCTCTATCCATTGAGCTTGAATAGTCTCAATCTCTTCATTGCATAACTAGTTTTAGTGAATTAACACTGCCATCTAGGAACTCTTATTTCTTTCTGACAGAAGTCCGCAACACTGTTGTGCTTAAATTAAACATGACTGCATTGTTCCGATAAAATGCTTCAATGGTTGCAGGGAACTGATGACATACACGGACGACAGTGCATCTTTAGCAGAAACTGATCTGGATCTTCTGTCCAAAGACAAGCTTACAGATGCAAAGGTAGCTGCAAATGAGCCCACATCTACTGGAAATTCTGTCTCCAAGACTGCTGATTGCAAGTTGGAAGGGCCATTGCAGACCTCCACGCCAACTAGTGAAACTAGGGTAGTAGAAAACAAGTCGATTGGCAGCTCAGATACATTGCCAAGCAAACTGGCTGTGAAATTAACATTTACTTTACCTGCATCAACCTATGCTACAATGGCAATCAGGGAACTGCTAAAGAACTCAACCTCGGTATGTTTCCATTGGTATTTATATTATGCTTTTACTAGTATTTGATTTTAAAGACTAGTATAATTCAACCAATATCTGTGCTTTATACAGTGCCCAATGTTTTAGTTCTTCAATTACATTTGAATGACCTTGGGCCGACATGATTTCGTAGTGGCCTGCTGTTGCTTAACTAGGTCGCAGTGGTTGCAAGCGATTGCTGATAGATTATTTGGTGTGTTCAGAATGCCATGCCACTATGGTGTATGGTTCTTTTTTAAAGAGTGTACACAACTGACGAATTCATCAATGGAGTTCTAAACAACGCATTTACACATGACAGTTGTATATGAGATATTTATTTGTATGTTATTTATGGCATGATGTGTCACATTTGTTGAATAATCTCCTTTGGGCTACTTGCAGGTCTCGTACCAGAAAACACTCGATTGCTAAGTTTTCTCTATGGGAACTGATCTGTGATCTCGAGGACGTGATATGGTTAAGCTACATGAGTAGGTATGGTGTTTCAAAGACTTATCCTGTAATAACATTGAATTAAATGGCACTGTTTATTGGTTATCTTAGTTCCTACTTCTGTTCTTTTGCAGTGAGAGCTTCAGTTGGATCCAAGAATCAACGAATGAGCAACCCAGTGATGCTCCCCTTTGGTGCCCTCAAACAATATGAGTGTTTGAAACTATGTACTGAGCGCAAAACTTGTGGTTCTTATGTTGTACTAGAATGGAGCATGTCATAATAAAGATTGTATGACTTTTCTAATAAAATCAGGGTATGAAAGCTGCTTGGGGCATTGTGACAAAGCTGAGATTTTGCTGGATGTCATCCCATCATGTTGTTTTGCATTTGAAGTTTCCTGCTTATTTTGGTTTCCTTTCATCATTTTATTTCCATGTGCTGCTGGACTGGGCCTAGGAATACTCTCCGTGAGGTTGTCATCGGGGACCAGTGATCCACACGAACAGCCGGGTGCATGCACGAAGATGACCCAGTCTGTTTGGTACAGGAGGAAAGAACATTCCTAGACTTTGGCAAACAATTCTTTTTTGGGGCTGAACACCTTCACTTGCACTGGACCATGCTGGACCACAAGAATATTTCTAGACTATTTAGAGCACATATGTATGCGCATATTCCATAAGAATCTCGTTGGAAAATAAAACAATTTCTAGACATGAATTCTGCTGTAGTTAGCCACTTTTCTATTCCGCCCGTTCCATATTATTAGATGTTGTTGACTTAGTATAAAATTATACTAAGACTAGCTCCAATAGGAGTATCATAAGTAGTATCATGCATGCCATGTTGGCAAAAATCTGATGTGTCACATCAATTAATGAGGTGAGAGATGAGAGTAGTATCAGAAGACTAGTCATAGTGGGGAGTAACATAGAGTAGTAACATGGTGCATGTTACTACTCTATGTTACTACCTCCATAGTGGGTAGTTACATGTATGTGGTATCATGCATGCTATATTTATTTGATTGTAGACTCATATTGTCTTGGGAAGTGTGATGTTATGGTAACATAGCTAGTTACCACCTCAATCTCTTTCTTCATTCATTGTCATGCCATGTCACCAAAATGCTTTGGGGTGTGTGATGTTACTCCCACTATGAGTAGTCTAATATGATACCGTATCATGACACATAAACCTAGAAAACTTCATGACAAATACATCATGTACACACATTTGCATTGAGATTCTACAAAACATTAAATATGATATAAGTAGGATACCATATTATGTTACTATGCATTGTGAAGGTGGTATCACAAACTAGTATCATGTACATGATACTAGTGTATGATACTTCAAATTGTGACTAGTCTAAATCAGTGACAACAGTCACAGAATGGAATGGAGGGAGTAGTAAACACATTCCAGGGCAGGAATTCCTAGTTTCCTAGACAACATTTCAGGCAGAACATCACAGTAGCTGTAGGTGCATAATAACAAATCAATTATTATAACATGTTACCAGGTACTCAGCTGCTAGCTCTCTACAAAGGCAGGTGATGGAAATACAGGATACATCTCAGTATACAAGAAAACCCTAAAATCTCAGCAATTTTCAACCACCAGCAGACATTCATGATCTAAATTAAGATTCAATACTCAGCCCTCAATCTCTGATTGCCAACAATACTAGAAAACATGTCCTAAGTCAGGTTCTGGATCTTGCGCTTTAGCCACAGCGCTCGGACATCTAGGCCAAGAGAGACGAATATCTCCCGGTTGCCCTGCTGCAGGAACACGTCAGGGGCTACCGATTTCTCCACCTGCGAGAGCTCAACCATGCCATTCAGGATCTGGACGCATCTCGAGATGCTGTAGCTGTCTTCCTGAGGCTGATGCTTCGTTAGCTGCCAGTCATGGTTTGAATTCTTGTTCTCCCCAGAGATATCGACCGCCCGGTCGTTCATCTGCCGCTTCGAAGACTGCCACGAGCGGGACTGCCACTGCGACAGCGCCTGCGCAGGCAACAGGTGTGTATCTCTGCTTGAAGCCTTGTTCCGAGGTGGAGTGTGTTGGAAAGAAGATTCCTTCGATATAGGTGATTGTAGACGCTCCACGACGAAGTCATGTTCATCCTCGCTCTGATCCAGGTCCGCACCGGTGTACAGAAAGCGCTTGCTCTCTTCCGTCAGAATACCTTCTAGAGTAGGAAATCAGTCACTAGTTAGTGCATTATGATTGTAGATGGGAATTATTTATACAGCTAAAAATATTTCATTGAGAAAAAAATGTATTTAGAAGCATTAGTCCAGTATATAAGAGAAGCATTTCTTAGTACCATTTTTTCCAAAAGGATTCTTGCAATCATCACACCGGCAAAATAAGGAGCATCCTGTCCCATCCTGTTCATAAGAAGAATCGATTTGAGAAGAAATTCGTAGACCCCAAAGCTTTAGCAAAGTGGTCGAACTAGATGGAACCTGGTAGCAATCACAGTATTTCTTCAGGCAACTTGATTTCTTGCAATTGCAGCCTAGCCTTGGCGGAGTTGAAGAAGAAGAATTGTGCGCGTCTTCCTGCAGCTGACAGAGACAAAGTACGAATATTATTATTATGAACCAAATGAAACATTTAAAAAAATGTGACATGTAACTGAGTCAAGAAAACAACCACAGTTTCAGCATTAGCTTCGAGTCTTCTATTAATTTTCATAGACATGCGCTTCTGACGTGAAAGCAGCACCTTGCGGGTGGTCTGAACTGTCTCTGCAAAATCAACCTTGTTGAAACATGGCAGGCATCCGCATCTTTCAGAACAATAACCTCCACCAGAAAAACATGGGCAATATCTGCATACGCAAACAATTAAGATCTGCGTTACTGGTCCATCAGAGAATCCTTTACAAATCTCAGTTCATAAGCAAATTAGCACCAGATAACGGCATATAGATACAAAGTGATTTTGAACTAATAATAACCATATAATAAACGTTTTCATAGATAAAATATAATGTGTTGCAGATTTGCAGTAGATAAGAAAAAATGACTTGAGCTTCTGAAAAACTTCCACCGTAGCTGCTAAGCTTGGTGACATAGATGTAATCTGCTCCAGGAGCTATATGGATCAAACGAGTACTAGAGGTAACTACCGAAGAGGAACTGAAATAATAATCAAGTAACATCATGCACTTCCCAGCATGAGAATTTTGATTCCTAATTTTAGGAGCATCCAAAGCCAGCGCTTATATCTCGCAAATATTTTCCGACAAATTAACTACAACCAGTTCAAATTACTGGACTAGAGAACATCGCATGGATATGTTTAAAAAAAAAATTAAGCAGATATCAGACAGGGATATATCAAATTAGACCGAATCAAACCATCCCACCCTCGCCCTAATACCCCTCTCTGGCACCTAAATGGAAACAAATCTGAGCGGAAAAAAATCGCGTAGCACCCAACATTTCAAAATCGGGTAATCCCTGTCCTGTCCGGAGACTCGGAAGCAATCGCAGGGAGAACATCTTAGCGCCTAGCAACAGAATCGGCGAATAAGAGAAGGGACAGGTGGGGCGGCTTACAGCTTCAAGCATCTGGACTTCTTGCAGGCGCAATGCTTGCAGCCGTTCCCGTCCGCGGCCTCCTCCACCTTCTGCCTGCGCAAACAACGGCACTCAGATCAGCGGACCACGAAAACGCTGGAACGGAGAGGCCGCGACGAGCCGGGCCGGGCGGGGGAACTCACCTCTTGGGCGTGGAGGCGAGCGCGAGCTGGTTCATGGCGCCGGGATCCGCCTCTACCACCGGCGGCAGCGGCGGCGGAGGCGGCGGGGGCGGGGGCGAGGGCATGGGCTCCATGACCGCCAGCGGCACCGGCTCCATCGGGGGCGGCGGCGCCGGCGCCGGCGAGGGCGGCTTGGAGGAGATCGGGGTGGCCTCCATGGGAGCACGAGGGGTCCGTCCGGGTTGGGGGAGAGAGGTGGCTGCCTCTTTTGAGACTGTGCCTGGGGCCCGCTCCCTTGTGGGGTTTTGTTTCGTGGTTTTTGGATGGATTCTTGGGAATTTTCGACGAAATCCGGTGCGTTTTGGATGCCTTTTTATGGAGGAGTGGTGGGGGTTGGTGGGATATTTGTTTTGATTTGGAAGGTTTTCAAGGTTTGGATCTGGAGGTGCCTTTCGGTTTCAGAGTTGGAAAAAGGAAGGCGTTTAAAGTTTTACAAATTTGGTTTTCATGCGGTGTTCTCAGAAAACGCGTTGCTTTGAGGGCGATATCATTTTATTGTTGAAGATACAGTTAGCTGGAGCACACGGACCATTATACTGCTTGCTACTATATCCTAGATAGATATTGCATATTCAATGCAAAATATTGCTAGATATATGGTGAGATCTTGTAAAGTTTCGCGAAATCGCATATCTAATGCAAAATATTGCTAGATATATGGTGAGATCTTGTAAAGTTTCGCGAAATCTGCTTTGAGGCGACTGTTATTTGTTGTTTTTTTTTCTCTTGGATACGCGCTGGTTTAATCAATATCACTATTATTGAGGATGCAATTAGCTCGTGTGCACACAAACCAATATGATACTGCTATCTCTAAGATATCATGTATTAAATGTAAAATTTTGCTGGATATTGCTACGATCTTGTCGTCATTTACTCTAGAATACTTTCCTTTACTCCGTGCAATCTATCATCTATGGGTGTAGATACAACCGTATTTATTTTACTATACGTCGTTATGACTACGGATACAATTAGATGGAATAGTGGATGCTATTTCAAGAAAATGATATTGAAAAATCGAGCACATGCTATTTTTTTTTGTGAAACACAGAACAGACGCAAACGCTCACGTACATACACTCATCCCTATGAACGCACGCACGCAAACCCTACCCCTATGAGCACCTCCGAGAGACTGAGTCCAAGAAACTGATCCGGCGGGTCTTGAAATTGACGAAGTCGCCACGGACGCCTCGCTGTCGACGGGAACGTCGTCTCGCATTGAAGAATATTCCGCATTTTAATGAGACACCAAAGTGTCAAATTTAGGATTTGAACTCTAGTGGGCTAGGGGTGCCACTACCCTCTTAACCATCCAACCACATATTGGTCCTCGAGCACATGCTATTCACTAGTGGTCTTTTGCTTTGATCTTGTGTCATTGTGGCCGTTGATACTTAGACGGAAGAAACTAAAACATTAACTTGAGCTACGAAACCAATATAATGTCAATATGTTTTTTAAAGAAAAGCCTATAAAATGTCAATTTTGCAAGCACTGATATCGCCTCACCATTATCTCGCCGATGTGTAACATCGCTGCGTAAGTTTCTCTTAAAGATAAATATGTGCATGTATTTGTTAAATAAGAAATAATTTATGATGTCGTGATGAACATAATCTTGTGACATCCCCTCGTTGGAAAAAGAGAAGCAATGGAAGCATGCATTTCTAAACCAAGAAATATACAACTCTCTTACTTGCAAAGTGAAAAGGACGTCGGTACATTGCACCGCCAAAAAAAAAGAACCTTGTACAATTCGCGTGCATCAGACAAGTGTTTCTTCAGTGGACTTAAAAGGCATCGTCCCTTGTATGAAGCTTTACGTTTTCTTTAGCGCAGTTAGTGTCATGTCGCGTGCTTTATTTGCAGATAAAACGGGCTTTATTATAAAGTATGGTGCGTTACTGCTGTCTTTATATTTTACTCCAACATGAAACGTTTCTTCCACCGAACGGCAATCTTAAGTTATCACTGAACAGGCAATTATGAACTAAAGTTGCAGTAGAATCTTCACCTAAAAGTCATGAAATACCAGTACATCTGACTAACTCAACAGAGAACCTAACTCTCTTATTTTCCCTTTATTGGGTAAATCGTCGAAAAGTAGAACTCCTGCTGTAACTATTATACAGCAGGAAGCTTCAGAGTTAAGACTTCAAGTTTAAACTGTTCATTCAGATTCCACAGAAGGTTTTTTGGTCCAACAAAAACCAACTGAGGAATGGAATGATTCAACAAATTCACAAAGCTATACCTGTGAGTTTGATGACTAAATGTCAGTTCCACATAAACTTTAAATATAATGGAGAGTTGGTGAACTAACTTGTCAGGACGGAAATATTTTGAGGGCTGCTACATATAGCAAATTCTACAACGCAGCAGAAGCACACCACCTATGCCACAGAAACTATCTAGAGTTGCCAGACTAATCCCCACCCATGCCCATGCCACTGAGCATTTTGCTCATGTCCTTGCCACCCATCTGTTTCATGAGAGCCTGCAGGCCACCCATGCCACCCATCTGCTTCAGCACCTGTGGCGGGAGGGCCTTGGTCATCTGCTGGATGTTCAGGTTCTGGGACAGATCACTCATCTTTCCGTTCTTCGGCATCTTCAGCCCCTTCATCTTGCTCCACATCTTGGCTAGCCGCTTGTACTCTTCCAGCATGTCCATCACGTCTCTCACTTGCCTGCCTGACCCTCGAGCGATCCGGATGACTCGTGACTCGGTCATCAGCTTCGGGTTTGTACTGTCGAGCTCTACAGAGTAGATGAGGGGGCAAGATAAAGTTTCAGATTATCATTCGTGTTACACAAAAGAAAGCATCAAGAGTTGCTTACCTGCATCTGTCATAGAATCCATAATAGTCATGTACCGCTTAATCTTCGCTTGGCCTTCCTTCTCGTGTCCTTTTGGCATCAACTCAGAACTGAATCCTGGTAACATAGAGAAGACCTGGAAAATAAAATTACGCAAATGCATGATTACAAGATGTTATCACACAAGTATAACGAGTTGCAATCTTGCTTATGTTGTTGGATATTGTGATCTGTTACAAAAACACTCAATATAAGGTACCATACAAAATCAATCAGATTTAGCATACAAAAATATACTAAAAGAGATAGTTAACCTGGCCAATAGGACCCATTTTCAGAAGATTCTGAAACTGCTCGTACAAAAGTCTGAGAGTGAAGGTTCCTTCAGCCAGCTTTGCCAGAAGCTCAGGTTGTTGATCAGCAGGCATAACATCTTGGATCTTGTCCATTAAGCCACCAATGTCTCCCATGCCTGCCAAATACAATCATTAGGTAAAACAAAAAGATGGATCATAAGTTATAAATAATACTAAATGTAGTTATTCACCTAACAGACGACTAACAAATGGTTTCACATCAAAAACCTCAAACTCATCAATGTGTTCTCCAGTTCCAATAAATATTACTGGGCTTTTTGTAGCTGCAACCCTGGACAAAAGAGACAAGAATGTCAAAAAAAGTTTCCTCAAGTTCTTCACCTGTTTACTCTAACAAAAGGTATGTATGTTCTCCTTACCTCCTATTTGTAAAGCACACTATATAATAAAACTAGAGCAGGAAAAGGTTTCTTATCCTATTTGTAAAACATAAGATATACAGCTGAGCAAATAACATAGCATTTGAACTACTTCACACATATTAAACATGTGTGCAGTCCTCTGGAAATAGACGTGACGTTAAACCAAGTTCCGTTTTCAAGTTCAACAAGGGTGTATGTAACTTGATAAATGATATACAACTCTTAAGACTTATATATTAACACCATGACTCGCAAGAGGATGATAATGAAGGAAATATGATATAGGAAACAGAACCAGGAGACTATGCAGAAAAAGGAAAGAGTACTAACGCGCTAAGTGCACCGCCTCCTTTTGCATGACCATCCATTTTCGTAACAATCACAGCACCAACAGCAGCACTTTGTTTGAATGCTTGTGCCTGATCAAATGCAGCCTGACCAATACTACCATCCATCACAAATATCACCAGGTCTGGTTTCTGCAAAGAACCACGAAAAAGGTGAGTGAAATTCTCGACAGTACAACAACAACATCAAAGCCTTTCTCCCAAGCAAGTTGGAGTGGGCTAGATATGAAATGCAACAGAAATGTATGGTGAAATTATCAACAGTAGATGAATAAAATGTTGCTTGACAATAACATTGTAAATACCGTTGCTTCTGCAACTTGACGCATTTCCTCAAAGAGCGCAGCCTCTTGCTTATGGCGTCCACTTGTGTCAATAATGATGAGATCAGAGTTTTCTTTTCTGAACCTTTCCAGCCCCTCAACAGCAATTTTCACTGGATCCGATTCCATGTAGCTGCAAAGAAAGCAATTTTACTTGGTGTAAATTAAAGAGACAAAGCTTTCAACCCATAAGTAAATCTGGAAATGTAGAGAACCTTCCGTAAAACGGTATCTTCGCCTTGGTTGCATTCTGTTTCAACTGATCAAAAGCACCAGCTCTGAATGTATCAGCACAAACCAGTGATGGTTTAAATCCCTTCCTCTGATGATAATATGCGTATTTGGTACAGGTAGTGGTTTTTCCAGAACCTATAGCGATATATCGTTATTCATTAACATCGAACATCAACAATATATTGCAGCTATATAAAAGATAAGGCAAAGCATTAGTTGTTTTCATTTTTCAGAACTAGGTCCGAAAAGGGAATCATGGAGAGATCTCACAACTGACAGATGAAAGAGGAAGCCAATAATCGTCGAGGCATTGGGTCTAACACCTACAACTAGCTGCTGAAATGCCTGGATCATACAAATTGTCCACAAAAAACCTTGTCTACCTTGCCATGCATCTCAGGATAAAATTGAAAACTCTCTCGATATAACACTAATTCTGTAGTTTCCTGTCTCACAATTCATGAGCACATAGATAGAGAAGAAGTCTACCGGTGCTAGTTGAGATAATTTTCCTACACGGCCAGAAATGATTTCAGGCCCTAGATATTCATTGGCATGATCTAAATGACACACCGTTACACAGTTGTTATCCTAATACCGCTACGCCAAATTCAACCAGGTTTGGGTCATTCATACAACAATTTTACTCAGCTAATTGGGGGGAAACACAAACAAACAGCTCTATGAGCACACACAGGTTCTTAAACAAAACATTTATTCTAGGTGCTCTACTAGTAATGCTACACGCAGACTGGTACATGTATACACCTAGGCAATCCATATTGTTTTTCGATAAAGTCCTAAGAAATACATATGACCATTGGAAATTCAATAGTATGTGTATTACGAGCGAGGTTTGTCAGACCGACCTTGCAAACCGACGAACATGACAACGCTGGACTTGCCCTTCTTGGGGATGAAGGCCGCCTTCCCGGGATCCAGCATGTTGCAGAGCTCGCTGAAGACGGCCTGCAGAAACAACAATAAAAACAAAAAAAGGGCATCAGCTCCCTGCCTTACTTCCCCCGGCACCCCGCTCGCCGGATGATCGAATCGGCGTGCGGCAGAGGGGATGGGGGACGAAATCGAATGGATATGTGGTGGGGCGACCTGCTGTATGATGCGTCGCTTGTTGGTCCCCGCGGCGAGGGTCTCGAGGTTGACGATCTTCCTGATGTTGGTCTGCATGTCGCGGACCATCTTGAACTGGACGTCGGACTGCAGGAGCGCGCGCGAGATCTCGTTGAGGCACTCCCCGAGCACCTTCTCGTCGATCACCGTGGCGTTGCTCATCTGCGCGAGCGCGCGGGAGATGCTCCCGCCGAGCTGGGCGAGCACCATCTTGGCTGGGCCCCCGGGGGTCGGTCCTCGGCGGCGGGGCGGGGTGGGGTTCCGGCGGCGATTGGAGGCGGCGCGCGGTCGCGATCTGTGGAAGCCGGCGGGGGGAGACGATGGGGGATTTCGGGTGGGGGTGGGATTGTGGAGCACGGAATGGAAGCCGCAGCGAAGGGCCGTGCCGGGTCGGGTCGGTGGCGGCTCGTGTCGTGTGGGTGTGGCTAGATGCAACCGGGATTTCCAGTTTTCCGCCGTCCGCTTCTAATTCGTTGGAGAATTTCTATTTCAGATTTAGGCTACAAATCTTATGGTTTAAAATTTTAGATTAGGAATCTCCAAAGCAATTTTATTTTATTTATTTATAGGGCAGCACTGGGCGTCGGGCGACCGATAGGGGGGGGGGGGGGGGGGAATCGGTCGTACGTGCATCGCCAGATGGTCCCCCGGCCAACCCGCGCGACCGTCGGATGACCCCACTGAAAGAGAGGTACGAATAGCTTTTCTATGACGTCGCTTTCCAACATGGTGGGACCATGCAAAGCCTCTTTCTCATTTTTGTTCTCACCGAACCTGCTCCGTGGACAAAAATCAGGGACAACAACCAAAAAGATGTTGCGCTACCACAATTTATATAATTTTACAAGCCAAATACCGTGTATGTAACAGTGATACAAAACAACAAAAATAACAAAGATGATCAACACAAATTCTTTGAATATTTACAACATAATTTCTAAATTTTTACAACAAAAATTAGCAATTGTATCATCCCAGTAAAATTACACAGCAAAAAATACCTAAGACGATTGACACAAAATCCTTGGATATTTACAACATAATTTCTGAAAGTTTACAATAAAATAGCACTTATAGAAGAAAATTTCACAGCAAACATACCGAAGATGGTTAACACAAAATTGTTGGATATTTACAACATAATTCCTGAAATTTTACAATAAAAATAGCACTTGTCGCATTGCTACAAAAATTCACAACTAAAAAGCCGAAGAAGATTGACACAATATCATTGGATGTTTACAATATAATTATCGATCTTTTACAACAAAAAATAACAACGACTCCATCAGAAAAACACCACAAATTGTAGAAAAGGAAATATGAAAAATCCAACATATCACTGGTGGTACCCGACAACGCCGACCAACTGAAGCACCGCACCGCCGCCGTTTGCAGTAGCTCGTCGACCTCACACATCGCCACCGGCGACGCATCGCCACCGGCGACGCATCGCCATCACAGATCACGCACATAGAGTGGTTGAGGATTGAGATCTCGGGATGCGGTGGTGCCTGAAATGGTGCTTGGGACGGTCCATGCGAGTGGTGTTGGGCAGAAGGAAGAGGTAGAGGAGTAGAGAAGGGGATCTGGGGCAGCAGCAGTGTGGCGGCCGGCAGGCTAGCTCCTGCCTCCTTGTGTGTGTCGCTGTTTACATGAGGAAAAGGAAAACGAGTGGAGGGTGTGCATTGACGAGAAGATAAGGTTAACGTGGAGACCAGCCGTGTAGGCCAGCAAAGCGAGCGTGGATGGACGACCGATATTTTTGACACGATCGGTGGGCTGATGATAAGCGTTTTCCTTATTTATATGTTTGTCTAGGAAATCAGTACGAGAAACAATATTATTTTTACATACAATAAGCCGGAGAAATTAGCAACATTTAGTCGCGCACTCTATGTCTAGGCTCCTTTTTAAATGGTTGTAGCACATTTTATCTAATGAAAACACAGCTACAAGTCATGCTCGATGCATAGAATGGACAAAAGCCTAATCAAAATATTTTCCTGATTTTTGTGGCAAGGGTATAAGATCAAGACACGCGTTTATCTTATGTCTTGTTATTTAGTAGCTCTGTGAAAGCTATCTTTTCTCTTACTCAGTATATGTGGGTGTTCTTCATTGCTCTCACCTACAAATGGTAATGCTAATTATGGAGATGGGACTAGTTGATCATCGATGTAAGATGACCTTAAGAGAGTCCCCTTAGATCTTGTGA
Organism: Lolium rigidum; assembly: GCF_022539505.1. Classification (NCBI taxonomy): domain Eukaryota; kingdom Viridiplantae; phylum Streptophyta; class Magnoliopsida; order Poales; family Poaceae; genus Lolium; species Lolium rigidum. The sequence continues at coordinate 237,498,670 of NC_061511.1, read as the reverse complement.
AGTGTCAAACAAGTTGTGTGATGTGTTCACTGCTCTCTTGGCAATATTTTAGAGTGTTTTCATGATAAAAAAGAAGAGGTCCTAAAATACACTACACTTTCCGTCTTGCAAGTATAAAGCAACAATCCCCGTCCTTTACGATTCAGAGAAATTAAGATTTGAAATTTGTATCTTTTCACTTCAAGGATGAATCTACATCTATCATAACTGAAGAACAGTAATCTTGTTATCATGATGTGCGTGCTGCTATCTCCATATTGATGTGTGTATTTGATATCAAAGTTCTTAGCCGCTTATGGTTGTTGGCGTGTTGCTTTTGGTGTCTTGGATACGCGTCATTACTCCTCATATGTCTTCAACTAATTTGTGTAATTCATTCACTGTGTTATGCATGAATCTCCGAACCGCTGAACTTTGTACTCCCTATGTTCTAAATTAGTAGTCATGTTTTTTCTTCTAAAATGAGCGAACTAACACAGTGAAACGCGACTAGATACATGTGTACTAAATTAAATCTGACCAAAGCTGTGTCATCTAATTTAATACAAAGGAATTATTATTAATATAGTATTTTGTTGGATATGCGTGCTTCTGTGATCTATAACACTATTGTCATCGCTCATTTTCAAATTATATGTTAGAAGTACAATTGAACAAGATTTAAATGGATGTTGTGTTGAGCGACTTGGTGGGTACCCACTCAAGATGGGTGTGGGCATAGTATTGGTGCCCATAAGAAATGGTATGGCTAGGTTTCCACATACATGAGAAACTCAGAGATGTGTATGGTATTGTTGTACACATACCATACCCTACTTGCTAACTTTAAACAAGCTTTATTTTGTACATGTTGGAGAGAATACATTGTTGTGGTACACGCGCATAGATTATTTCTGTTTGGTAATAAACCGCAATCTTGCCACAAGTTTAAACTTCCCATTACAGGAGGTGATCCAATTCTAACATTAAGATGGTACTTTTCTGTGGTATTTCTGTAGGAATTGATTGGGAGACTTACTAGTTTGTAGTTATTGAACGAAGTTTAGGATTGGTTGGAAGAAATTATTTTGTTTTGTGGTTTTCATATCTCAACAAACATATGATTCGCATAAGAAAAATACCTCTATCAACATTAACCGAGAACAAATGGCGCTGCTAGGCACAATCTTTTATAGTTTAATGGAGCAATAATGATTTCCATTACTACGATTCGAACCGAGATACGATTCTGAATGGTATAAAACAACCATCAACATTGATTTTCGTGGGAGTTGTTTAGAAGTGCAAGGCCATGCCAATTAAATATAATGTTGGGTCGGACTCAACCTCAGACCTATTCGTACCTATGTGTGGCTAGGCAATTGTTTGTCCTTTTTTGAAATAGAATTACCAATTGCTAATATTTTACCATTGGATTGTGTCAAACAGTCACAAGTGTTTTGTTGAGGCTAAGAGAGAATGTAGGAAAAAGGCATCCTCCATCTCCAGATGACCTACAATCATCCGTACGGTCTAACCAAATGGTAGCCCAAGACAAGTTAAAATAAATACAATTTGTACTAAACTTTAATACTTCTAAAGAACCATTTTAAACTTGTTACAACATCACTAAGTATAATTTCTTTAACTACGATGTATGCATAGCTATCAATGTTTCTAAATATTAGTCGTAGTGTTTTTTATATGAGGTTGCGATGTTTCATTTTTAAAATATTACCGTAGGGGAAGCTCCTACGGTGTAGATTTTATTTTTATTTTTTATACCAATAAGAGTACAAAAGTTCAAAGATTACATCGAGGGGTAGAAATTTGAAAATAGAACTCCTGGCTTGTGCCAAAACTAAATTATGATTTGTATGACAAGTTCCTTCTTGAATTATCTTTTGGTAATTGCAAAATATATATAGTACGTGTATAGGTAGTTATGGTAAAGATCTCTAAAGCATACGATAACAAATATCTTTCTAGTGTGTAATTATGTAAACGTATTTATACTATAAATATCATTGATCCAAACTTTTTCAGAGTATAAATTTGAACATTGAATGACTAATCACAATCTTTTTGTAGTCAAATGTGGCTTGCAAGTTACAATGGGATTAATAATAAGTTGAGAAAATATGTGCATGTGTTGTACTCGATATTGAATAGCACCACTTACAATAGTCATCGATCGACAAAAAATGATGTATATTATGGTATGTTTCTATACACAAAACTGAATTGATTTATATGCTCTATGCAATATGCTTAAATGTTTGGTATATTTGATATATACAATTGCTCACTACGTACCTCACACTCCATGGTGTGGATCTGTTGCTGCAGATTGATCATTTTTTTTCATTTTTAAAATATTCATTAGTTTTCTCTAGCGTAATGGATAACAACATACTAATTCCTGATATATATATATACTTTTGTATTTCGGGTCCACTTCATCTTGGGGGCCTAGGAAATCCCCCTCTCTCGTCGTCCTATGGGTTGGCACTGGTTTCAATCGGCAAGCCTTTTAACCACTCCAATAGAAATTCGGCGCGTACAACATGAACAATAATACAGATAAAGGAACATGTTGGGTACCGCCCCAACGCCCCAACATAATGGGCCAATGTCGCGGCAATGAAGACCTAGAGAAAAAAATCAAGCATGTTTATGAACATGTAGAAACATCAAATCCTTACTCCACACACCGTCTTGATCAGGAAATATTTGGATCTGCCCAACATGAACTACCAATTTGTGTTATCTATAAAAAAAAGGAAGTACCTAGGAGGGCCAGATCTAGGATTTGGACTACCCCAACTAGGCATGCAGGCAGACATCCGCTTGGAGTCAAAGGCATGTCCGCTAGCTATCTAGCTCTATCGATCCTACGTAATCACCCAGTTACATAGTCATAGTCTTAGTTAATTTATTCAATGCAACTAATCACACGGACTGTTCGCCGGACCGTCCACTTGCATCCATAATCCCAACATACCCAAACAATGGAATTAGAAAGAAAGCTTGTCCAAGAAACATGAACCTGATATAAAATACATGTTTCCATAACACGAAAAAAAAGGAATAGGTCAAAGGGGAAAATGGTTGTATTTCTCCTTCCTTTAAGACGCGAGCACTGACACATGAAGGATTTTGGAAGTAGAAAAATTAAGTGACCCATAAGACATGCCGGGGATATTGTGGGAGCTCGTCGGGTGGCAGACTGACACTTATGGGGATCAGACTGACATTGGGGATAGAATCCATGACGATGGTGCTGGACAGACGACACATGAGGGGGGGGGGTCATCATGCCACCATTAGAAAATGAGAGATGTTGCGTCCAAGGAAGGTGGGGCACCTGCCGAGTGGATGAGGTTATCGTTTCAAAGACATGAATGATGAGTCTTAGAATGCCGCCAATCCTATATCAATTCTAGATTAAAAGTAGATGGAGAGAGGATGAAGAATAAGATCATGATGACGTTAATGAAGCATTGAAGTCGATGGTGACGACTTTAAGTCTTAGGTGGAGATGAGATATGATCTGGTGGTGGAATGGGGTTTTTCTCTGCGTCTGTTCTCCTAATGCCTCGGGTCCCTTCACATTTTATATTGGGTTTGACGAGGCGGAGCCACCGAGGCACCAACACATGGTACGGTCATCCGATACGGGCAGGCATGACTGCACCATCGGTTAATTGTCTCTTGACCATGGTTGACTTTGTGATGATTCCAGCCCACGATTCTTCATTAAATGCCCTTGATTTCCTCCCAATTTCTTCCATTTCTACACAAAAGAAATAAAGTAGATTATTTGCACATATGGCGGCAGGGGATACGAGGAAGGGCAGCAGGGGACCCACACCATATGGCGGCGCGGGTGGCCCCCTGGCCGCGCCAGCCTATGGGGAGGGAGCCCCCTGGCTCCTCCGAGGCCGCCTCTTCGCCTATAAAGTCCCTCGTGACCTAAAAATCCGACACAAATTGACGAAACTCCAGAAAGACTCCAGGGACGCCGCCGCCATCGCGAAACTCCGTTTCGGGGGACAGAAGTCTCTGTTCCGGCACGCCGCCGGGACGGGGAATTGCCCCCGGAGTCATCTCCATCGACACCACTGCCATCTTCATCGCCATCGCTGTCTCCCATGATGAGGAGGGAGTAGTTCTCCCCCGAGGCTAAGGGCTCTACCGGTAGCTATGTGGTTCATCTCTCTCTCCCATGGTGTGATCTTTATGTGATCATGAGCTTTGTATCACTATTAATCTATGTGCTACTCTAGTGATGTTATTAAAGTAGTCTATTCCTCCTTCATGATGTAATGTTGACAGTGTGTGCATCATGTAGTACTTGGTGTAGGTTATGATTGTAATCTCTTGTAGATTATGAAGTTAACTATTACTATGATAGTATTGATGCGATCTATTCCCTCTTTCATAGCTATTGTTGACAGTGTGTATGCTATGTTAGTACTCGGTCTAAATTGCAACGGTCTATTATGCACTCTAGAGGTTACTTTAATATGAACTCCGGATGTTGTGGAGCTTGTTTACTGATGACCCACAAGTATAGGGGATCGCAACAGTCTTCGAGGGAAGTATTACCCAATTTATTGATTCGACACAAGGGGAGACAAAGAATACTTGAAAGCCTTAACAACGGAGTTGTCAATTCAGATTGCACTGGAAACGGACTTGCTCGCAAGAGTTTATCGATAGTAACGGTTTTATAGCAATAGCAGTAGTGAAATAACAGCAGCAGAGTAACAAAGACAGCGGTAGTGATTTTAGTAAACAGCAGGATTAAAATACTGTAGGCACGGGGACGGATGACGGGCGTTGCATGGATGAGAGAAACTCATGTAACAATCATAGCAGGGCATTTGCGAGATAATAATAAAGCGGTGTCCAAGTACTAATCAATCAATAGGCATGTGTTCCGATTATAGTCGTACGTGCTCGCAATGAGAAACTTGCACAACATCTTTTGTCCTACCAGCCGGTGGCAGCCAGGCCTCAAGGGAAACTACTCGGATATTAAGGTACTCCTTTTAATAGAGTACCGGAGCAAAGCATTAACACTCCGTGAACACATGTGATCCTCACATCACTACCATCCCCTCCGGTTGTCCCGATTTCGTCACTTCGGGGCCATTGGTTCCGGACAGACGACATGTGTATACAACTTGCAGGTAAGACCATAAACAATGAATATCATGATGAAACAATAACATGTTCAGATCTGAGATCATGGCACTCGGGCCCTAGTGACAAGCATTAAGCATAACAAGTTGCAACAATATCATAAAAGTAACATCTACGGACACTAGGCACTATGCCCTAACAATCTTATGCTATTACATGACCA
>NC_061511.1:237443441-237493217 GCF_022539505.1 Lolium rigidum | reverse complement strand
TATCATTTACTCCGGCTTGAGGTGTGCTTTTATAGCCCTACACAATGAATGGTGTTTGTTATCCAACAAGAGAGTGTGAGAAAGTAGCACAAGTGAAGAGAAGTTATTTATTTATGTGATCATTGTTGAGAGTGTCCACTAGTGAAAGTATGATCCCTAGGCCTTGTTTCTAAGCATCGAAACACCGTTTATTTACTGTTCTACTGCATGTTTACTTGCTGCCATATTTATTTCAGATTCTTATTACCACTCATATTCATCCATATCACTTGCATCTTACTATCTCTTCGCCGAACTAGTGCATCTATACATTTGACAAGTGTATCGTAATTGCAGGGTTGCTTGAGAGGAATATCTTTGACCTCTACCTCCCTGAGTTCGATAAACCTTGGGTGATTCACTTAAGGGAAACTTCCTGCTGTTCTACAAACCTCTGCTCTTGGAGGCCCAACACTGTCTACAGGAATAGAAGCGTGCGTAGACATCAAGCTATTTTCTGGCGCCGTTGCGGGGAGGTAAGGTAAAAGGTATTCACATCCTCCGACTACTAAGCTATTTCCTAGCACTGTTGCCGGTGTGTGAGTGCTCGAAGCTATTTCCTTTAGATCCTGCAATTGCATCTTTTTGTTTCTTGTTTTCACTAGTTAAGCTTAATGGAAAACAACAAAAATAATAGAGATCTTTATAGTATTTATCTTGAGTTAGGACATGAGGTGTTTGAAGAGAAAATTAAAAAACCAATGGAACTTTATATGCATGCTAATGGCAATGTTATCAGTATGAATGCTTTGAACACCATTGTTGCTAATGCTATGGAAAATTCTAAGCTTGGGGAAGCTGGTTTTGATGAGCATGATATTTTTAGTCCCCCAAGCATGGAGGAGAAAATTTACTTTGATGATACTTTACCTCCTATATATGATGATTACAATGATGACTATCATATTTTCAGTCCACCTACTATTGAGGAGAAAATTAATTATGATTAGAATATGCCTCTTATATATGATGATTATGGTGATGAGAATAATAATGATAGCTATTTTATTGAATTTGCTCCCACTACAATTAATAGTAATGACTATGCTTATGTGGAGAGTAATAATTTTATGCATGTAGCTCATGATAAGAATGTTTCATGTGATAGTTATATTGTTGAGTTTGTTCATGATGCTACTGAAAGTTATTATGAGAGAGGGAAACATGGTTATATGCATCTTAATAATATTAAGTTTCCCCTCTTTATGTTGAGAATCTTGAAGTTGCGCTTGTGTTGCTTTTCTATGCTTGTTGCATTATGCTTACATGACTTGTTTATTTACAAGATTCCTTTTCATAGGAAGTGGGTTAGGCTTAAATTTGTTTTCATACTTGCTTTTCGATGCTCTCTTTGCTTCAACTCTCATCCTTATGTGAGCATCATTAAAATTGCTGAGCCTATCTTAATGGCTATAAAGAAAGCACTTCTTGGGAGATAACCCATGTTTTATTTTGCTACTGTTTTGTTGTGTCTTGGAAGTTGTTACTACTGTAGCAACCTCTCCTTATCTTTATTTTACTGCATTGTTGTGCCAAGTAAAGTCTTTGATAGTAATGTTGATACTAGATTTGGATTACTGCGCAGAAACAGATTTCTTGCTTGTCACGAATTTGAGTAGACCTCTCTCGTAGGTAACTCGGAAAAATCTGCCAATTTTCGTGTGTGATCCTCGGATATGTACGCAACTTTCATTCAATTTGAGCTTTTCATCTGAGCAAGTTAAGTGCCCCTGAAAAATTCGTCTTTACGGATCGTTCGTTTTGATAGATTCTGCCTTTTATTTCGCATTGCCTCTTTTGCTATGTTGAATGGATTTCTTTGTTCCATTAACTTTCGGTAGCTTTGGGCAATGTCCAGAAGTGTTAAGAATGATTATGTCACCTCTGAATATGTGAATTTTTGATTATGCACTAACCCTCTAATGAGTTTGTTTTGAGTTTGGTGTGGAGGAAGTTTTCAAGGATCAAGAGAGGAGGATGATACAATATGATCAAGAAGAGTGAAAAGTCTAAGCTTGGGGATGCCCCCGTGGTTCATCCCTGCATATTTCAAGAAGACTCAAGCATCTAAGCTTGCGGATGCCCAAGGCATCCCCTTCTTCATCAACAACTTATCAGGTCACCTCTAATGAAACTATATTTTTATTCGGTCACATCTTATGTGCTTTACTTGGAGCGTCTGTGTGTTTTTATTTTTTGTTTTTGTTTGAATAAGATCGGATCCTAGCAATCCTTGTGTGGGAGAGAGACACGCTTCGCTTTTTCATATGAACACTGGTGTTCTTCGTTTTACTTTTAAGGTTCATGACAAAAGTTGGAAGCTATTGCACTTATTGTTATTTGGTTGGAAACAGAAAATGCCTCATATTGTCTTGGATGATTTAATACTTGGCAATTGTTTTGAGCTCTCAAGTAGATCATGATTAAGCTCTTGCATCATGTAGTTTAAACCTATTAGTGGAGAATTACCGTAGAGCTTGTCGAAATTGGTTTGCATGATTGGTCTCTCTAAGGTCTAGATATTTTCTGGTAAAAGTGTTTGAGCAACAAGGAAGACAGTGTAGAGTCTTATAATGCTTGCAATATGTTCTTATGTAAGTTTTGCTGTACCGGTTCATACATGTGTTTGCTTCAAACAACCTTGCTAGCCAAAGCCTTGTACTGAGAGGGAATGCTTCTCGTGCATCCAAAACCTTGAGCCAAAACCTATGCCATTTGTGTCCACCATAACTACCTACTATGTGGTATTTTACTGCCATTCCAAGTAAATACTTCATGTGCTACCTTTAAACAATTCAAAACTTTATTATCTCTTATTTGTGTCAATGTTTTATAGCTCATGAGGAAGTATGTGGTGTTTTATCTTTCAATCTTGTTGGGCAGCTTTCACCAATGGACTAGTGGCTTCATCCGCTTATCCAATAATTTTGCAAAAAGAGTTGGCAGCGGGGTTCCCAGCCCCAATTAATTAACTTTCATTAATAATTCTCTTCACATGTTTTGCCCTGATTCATCAGTTGAAAGTGCATGGAGCCCCCATGTGTGGTTTTGATAATTAATGACAATCCCTATGGACTAATGTTTGCATTGAGTTATATTTGTAGGAGTTGTCCATAGGCAATTCTTGAACCATATGTTGGCTTCAAGGTTGCAATAAGAAGAAATTGATGAAGGATATCAAGTGTCAAGTATGTCTTGAAGATGAAGATGTAGTGAGCCCTCAAGTTACTTCAAGACATCAACATGATGAAGAATGAAGAAATGTAGTGCAAGTTCAAGATGAGCCAACTCGAAGAGTTCATAAGCTTGAAGCTTGCCATGGAGAAATGATGTGCAAGTTCAAGATGAGCCATCTCGAAGAGATCCTTTGCTTGAGTCTTGCCATCCATATGATGATCATGGATATGTGAAGATGCGCCGAAGAAGAAGCTCTCCCATGGTGGATTATGGGGGAGCAATCCACATGGTGGTCATGGTTATGCGAAGATGCGTCGAAGAAGAAGCTCTCCCATGGTGGTTTATGGGGGAGCAATCTACAAGACTTCGTCAAGCAAGCACAAGCAAGAAATGCGTTCCATCTTGTTGAGGTCAAGATCGTCGTCATCAAGCTCAAGTGGAATGCGCAAGTATAAGGTTTGCTCTTGATAGGGTTTCTTTCTCACCGGTCTCATAGTGTAGTTGGAGACCGGTTTATAGTTTAGTTGCCGTACTATCAAGAGGGCTCTCGAGTGAGTAACTCGATCGTATCGTTCGGAGAGAGCTCAAACCTTTGCATCCTTGCATCATCTTTCTTGGTTGTCATTTGGACCTTATCCATGTGATGTTTTAGAGCTTGTGCTTATTCTCATGACAAGCTCTAGTTCATCGAAAACGGATTTCGCATAGATCACTTGTTGCGTTTTCGAGTTTGGTTCATCATCTTTCTTGGTTGTCATTTGGATCTTATCCATGTGATGATTTAGAGCTTGTGCTTATTCTCATGACAAGCTCTAGTTCATCAAGAATGATTTTTGCACGGGCAACTTGTTGCATTTTCGAGATTGGAGGTTTTACTCGGTATGTCTTTTTTAGATAGGTCAAACCTTTCATCATTTGTTTCTATCCTCCCTTGTTGGACTATGATGGTTTCCTGCATGATCTTGTAGAGCTTGTTCCTAGCTTCAAAACAAGCCCAAGATCATCAAAATCGGAGTCCGGATGCTAAAGTTATGCCCGTTTTAGTTTTGGTGTTTCTGCAGTTTACTTAGGCCGGATATTTCGGAAATATCCGGCCCCCTCGAAATCGACTAAGGACCTGGGGAATTGCTGCTCAGTATAGGGGCCGGATTTTTGGCCGGATTTTGACCAGGTTTTGTCCCTGAGGCCGGATAATCCGCCCCCCGGATAATCCGGCCCTTACTTAGGCCGGATTATCCGGCCCTAGTTTTGCCCAACGGCTCGATTTTCTTGGGGGGTATAAATACCCCCCTTCTTCCTCCTTGGGCTTAGGCTTCTCTCACTCTCTCTCTCCTCCATTGTTGAACTAGAGAAGCTTGCACTATCTCTCAATCCCTCCATGATTCTTGCCCCCATTTGAGGGAAAAGAGAGAGGAGATCTAGATCTACACTTCTACCAATCAAATCCATCTCTTTGTGAGTGGAACTCTCTAGATCTAGATCTTGGTGTTCTTTGTGAATTCCTTTGTTCTTCCTCTCTTATTCCCCCAATAGCTTTTGTAGCTTTGTTGGAATTTGAGAGAGAAGGACTTGAGCATCTTTGTGGTGTTCTTGCCATTGCATTTGGTGCATCGGTTTGACTTCTCCACGGTGATTCGTGGTGGTGAAAACAAGAAGGTTGTTACTCTTGGGTTCTTGGAACCCTAGACGGATTCTACGCCTTTGTGGCGATTTGTTGGGAGTCTCCAATTAAGTTGTGGATGTGTGCCCCAATCTTTGTGTAAGGCCCGGTTTCCGCCTCGAAGGAAATCCCTTAGTGGAACCGTGACCTAGGCCTTTGTGGCGAGGGTCACCGGAGATTTAGGTGAGGCGCCTTCGTGGCGTTCGGTGTGTGGTGTGAGTACCGCATCTTGGGGTGAGGCCTTTGTGGCGTTGGTGTGCATCGAGCAACCACACCTCAAGGTGAGCCTCTTGTGGCGTTCGGGAGCACTAAGCAACCGCACCTCTCCACCGGAGATTAGCACTCGCAAGAGTGTGAACTCCGGGATAAATCATCGTCTCCCGCGTGCCTCGGTTATCTCTATACCCGAGCTCTTTACTTATGCACTTTACCTTGTGATAGCCATCGTGCTTGAAGTTATATATATCTTGCTATCACATACTTGCTTGTATTGTTTAGCATAAGTTGTTGGTACACATAGGTGAACCATTGCTTAGAATAAGTTGTTGGTGCACATAGGTGAACCATAGTTTATAGGCTTTGGGCTTGACAAAGTAAACGCTAGTTTTATTCCGCATTTGTTAAGCCCATCTCGTAAAAGTTTTAAATCGCCTATTCACCCCCCCCCCTCTAGGCGACATCCGTATCCTTTCATCAGTAAGCAACTTAATTTTGCAAATAGACACTCTTTCATGGTATGTGAATGTTGGAAGGCACCCGAGGATTCGGTTAGCCATGGCTTTTGAAAGCAAAAGGTTGGGAGGAGTGTCAACCATAAATAAAACTAAAATACATGTGTAAACAAAAGAGAAGAGGGATGATCTACCTTGCTTCGGTAGAGATAACGTCCTTCATGGGAGCCGCTCTTTGAAAGTCTGTTTGATGAGGGGGTTAGAGTGCCCACTACCATTCGTTGACAACAACAAACACCTCTCAAAACGTTACTTTTATGCTCTCTATATGATTTCAAAACTTAAAAAGCTCTAGCACACGATTTAATCCCTGCTTCCCTCTGCGAAGGGTCTTTCTTTTACTTTATGTTGAGTCAGTTTACCTACTTTCTTCCATCTTAGAAGCAAACACTTGTGTCAACTGTGCATTGATTCTTACATACTTGCTTATTTGCACTCATCATATTACTTTGTGTTGACAATTATCCATGAGATATGCATGTTGAAAGTTGAAAGTAACTGCTGAAACTTAAATCTTCCTCTGTTTTGCTTCAATGCCTTTACTTTGAATTTATTGCTTTATGAGTTAACTCCTATGCAAGACTTTTTGATGCTTGTCTTGAAAGTACTATTCATGAAAAGTTTTGCTATATGTTATCTATTTGTTAGCAAACTATAGATCGTTGCCTTGAGTCACCTCATTCATCTCATATGCTTTACAATAGTATTGATCAAGATTATGATAGCATGTCACTTCAGAAATTATTCTTTTTATCGTTTACCTACTCGAGGGCGAGTAGGAACTAAGCTTGGGGATGCTTGATACGTCTCCAACGTATCTATAATTTCTGATGTTCCATGCTAATTTTATGACAATACCTACATCTTTTGCTCACACTTTATAATGTTTTTATGCATTTTCCGGAACTAACCTATTAACAAGATGCCGAGGTGCCAGTTCCTGTTTTCTGCTATTTTTGGTTCCAGAAAGGTTGTTCGGGCAACATTCTCGGAATTGGACGAAACAAAGGCCCACGATCTTATATTTCACGGAAGGTTCCAGAAGTCCGAAGGGGATACGAGGAAGGGCAGCAGGGGACCCACACCATATGGCGGCGCGGGTGGCCCCCTGGCCGCGCCAGCCTATGGGGAGGGAGCCCCCTGGCTCCTCCGAGGCCGCCTCTTCGCCTATAAAGTCCCTCGTGACCTAAAAACCCGACACAAATTGACGAAACTCCAGAAAGACTCCAGGGACGCCGCTGCCATCGCGAAACTCCGTTTCGGGGGACAGAAGTCTCTGTTCCGGCACGCCGCCGGGACGGGGAATTGCCCCCGGAGTCATCTCCATCGACACCACCGCCATCTTCATCGCCATCGTTGTCTCCCATGATGAGGAGGGAGTAGTTCTCCCCGAGGCTAAGGGCTCTACTGGTAGCTATGTGGTTCATCTCTCTCTCCCATGGTGTGATCTTTATGTGATCATGAGCTTTGTATCACTATTAATCTATGTGCTACTCTAGTGATGTTATTAAAGTAGTCTATTCCTCCTCGATGATGTAATGTTGACAGTGTGTGCATCATGTAGTACTTGGTGTAGGTTATGATTGTAATCTCTTGTAGATTATGAAGTTAACTATTACTATGATAGTATTGATGCGATCTATTCCCCCTTTCATAGCTATTGTTGACGGTGTGTATGCTATGTTAGTACTCGGTCTAAATTGCAACGGTCTATTATGCACTCTAGAGGTTACTTTAATATGAACTCCGGATGTTGTGGAGCTTGTTTACTCCGGCTTGAGGTGTGCTTTTATAGCCCTACACAATGAATGGTGTTTGTTATCCAACAAGAGAGTGTGAGAAAGTAGCACAAATGAAGAGAAGTTATTTATTTATGTGATCATTGTTGAGAGTGTCCACTAGTGAAAGTATGATCTCTAGGCCTTGTTTCTAAGCATCGAAACACCATTTATTTACTGTTCTACTGCATGTTTACTTGCTGCCATATTTATTTCAGATTGTTATTACCACTCATATTCATCCATATCACTTGCATCTTACTATCTCTTCGCCGAACTAGTGCACCTATACATCTGACAAGTGTATTAGGTGTGTTGGGGACACAAGAGACTTCTTGTATCGTGATTGCAGGGTTGCTTGAGAGGAATATCTTTGACCTCTACCTCCCTGAGTTCGATAAACCTTGGGTGATTCACTTAAGGGAAAATTGCTGTTGTTCTACAAACCTCTGCTCTTGGAGGCCCAACACTGTCTACAGGAATAGAAGCGTGTGTAGACATCAACGGGATGGCCAATGGCCTCTCGTTAATGTTTTTGATTCGGCAATGGAGGGAGATCCTGAGGCGACGCCCAAGGAGGATGCTCTCGAGCCACTTCGAACGAAGGTGCCTGCTCCCGCCGCCCGCCCGAAGGATGTTCAACTCCTTACACTTCAGAAGTAGAACTTAACTCTATGCCTTCTTGACTGCCAGCATCAAGACGAGCGGTTTCCTCATAGAAACCCTAGGAAAAGGAATTCATGTCTGGTTTTGAGTGCCCCACGTCACTGGTGGCGCACCATGACAGGGATGGAGGCGAGGGTGTCGCCGATCAAGGCGAGCACAGACGAAAAGGGATGGAGGCGGCTTTTGGAGAGATGGAAAAAAAATATTTAAGTGGACCTTTTGCAAATATTATTGCAGAGGTGGAACCTACTTAGCTTGACAAGTGGGGTCTACTACTACCACATCAACATATACAACGTCCCACTAGCAAACTGTGACCGTCTATTTTGTGTGTACGATGACCTATCCGAACCCGCCCACAAGTCCAAGTATTGGCCATGTATTTTATGTAAATAAACAAATATAAATATACTTCCATATTATGAGCATTTCGTATAGTAGATGTTCATGTTTTATTCTATATAGTTAGTTAAGTTTTAACTAATTTAACTTTGACCAAACGCTTTATTGTATCCTATTTTGGGATGGAGGAAGTGGTTCATATATTATTTGAGAATTTGTTTAATTAAACATTTGAAAAATTTAAATTGTGGAAAGAAATCTAAACTAGTTCCCCGACATTTAATTGTAATTCAGTGATAAGAAAAACTAAAAAAAATGTGAACGTGTAGGTGTCATCGCGCTCACTCGCAACCTTTTATTCATCTTCGTGTGCTCTTCTTTTTGGAACTATTATTATTCATACCCTCACGATGTTCACATTTCAACAGAACACACGCACGACAAAAGCAAAACACACGAGAAATCACACAGCTAGGCCGCGGCGTGCTGCCACAAGCCACGAAACCGCCGGCCCGCCACCGCGCCCTCCTCGTGGCCGCGCGTCCCGCTCCCGCCGCCGGTGGCACGCTCGTACTCCCTGACGCACCTGCGCTCGCAGCCGGGTTTGTGCGGGCCGGCGCGGCACTCGTGCAGGCACCGGTCGCGCTCTTTCTTGGGCCCCTCCTCTTGCACGCGCTTCTTCATGCGGCCGTACTCGTCGCACGCCGCCGTGCAGTACCGCCGCTCGCCGGCGCTGAACTGCCGCTGCAGCGCGCACTGCTGCTTGCACGCCGTCACCTCCGGGTCCTCTTCGCCTGCCTCTGCCTGATGATCCGCTGCGATTGCGAGGGCGGTGGCAGAAACGAGGACGAGGAGGAGGACGGCGGCGAGGGGCGCGGCACCTCTCATCGTCGCCTCGGTCGGTCACCGCCTCGCTTGGCACACGTATTCCAGGTCGTACGCGCAAGGACGAGGCTCGGTTAAGCAGTTGTAGCACTCTGCGTACGTGCAAACCAGCTAGTACACGCGACTACGCGAGTGAGATAAGCAGCGAGAGTGTGTGAGCGCTGCGGGCTGCGGCCTTGTACTGCGCGGCATACGTGTCGGCATGACTGGCCACGTGTACGCATGCCACGTCGGCACCGCTTAGACTGGACAGGGGGTGCATGCGTGGTGCCGTATGAGATACACATGTCATCTCCCCTGCTCACTCGTGAGATACCTCCGCCCTTCTATTAAATCCACCTAAAGTTGTGAGGATCCCGTGCATATAGTATATGCATGTGGTATCCGCGTCGATTAAAACAAGTTGGACGTAATATGATTGCAAGTCAGACATTTTGCATCAATTATAGGATATATTTGCTTTAATTTTGGTTATGCTGGAGAAGATGGAGGATGCCACCTGCCACCCTAACGACGACGCCTCTAGTTGGCGACGCTGGTCGACCTTATAGCCGCTTGGTGGTGCAAGCTGCTTTCCGGCCCTAAACTAAATTTCCCAACACTTAACACCACTTGGACCATATTGTTCATTTTGTTTAGTTGCTAGCCTTTTTTTATCGGTGGATAACTATTTTATTTGTATTTGTAAGCTGCACCTTACTTTTTTGGTCGGTTGATATAAATTATAAATGTTTGGTTGCACACAAAGGACTGCATATTGTTACCATGGTCTAAATATGGCGAGGTTACCATCACATTGCATATTACGTCCAATTATAGAGAGGAATCGGAAGAACATGATCTTGACGATCACCGTAGTTAGACTGACGGTGATTAAATATTTTAGCCTACTCTCTTAGACTCGAGGAGTAGCTCTGTGTGTAGGCATAGTTGCAACAACCATTGTCTGATCAGCCATTGCATGCTTTGCCGTAACCTAATTAACCAAGAATCTCCGGTACTCCTTACGTGCCTCCTCCAAAGTTTGATACCCGCTATAACTGATGCTGAATAAATTGTTGACTTGATCTTGGCATATCCTCGATAAATTGTAGACTCATGGACGCCTCCTCTTTGTGCACCACATACCACTAGCATGACACAAAAAGAACAAGTAAGGTACATCATCACAAGCATCAATGAAATCATAACAAAGTATTATAAATTCACACTGGATCATAAACTAAGAGGAGTATGCATATGATCATTACCAAAAGTGGATCAAAAGTTTATCCTACAATTATGGTGTCAACGTAACACCACAAAATTAATAAGTGGGTATCATCCTCACATCGAAAGTTCACCATCACATAAGGGGTTAGTATATACCGCATCATCATATATAGGGCATTAGAATTTATAAGCCATAGCTATAACCAAAATGTACACCATTATGTCGTTACCTTCACCATCACCTCCATGCATGCTTCCCTAACCCCATAGGCCCCAAGGACACCACAGGTTTTATATTGTACTTGGCCACATATGTCATGAGCTAGAGGATCCTCTATGGCTCAACCATGCAGATAAAATTGGTAGGTGGCCGAGAGCCGCCACAATAGCATCCTTGGTGAAGCCAACAATGTCCATGTCTGCCTCATAGAGGGCAGGGTGCATGTCAGTAGGCTTGTTGTATCTAATGGCCTATGCAACATCCTTGACATCATCCATTATGTTGTTGGCGACGGCCATGGACTCGTCGTCGGCAAGGACACCCCTCTTCCTCTTACATGCAGCACCTTGTAAGGGGCACCAATAGTCTTGTCAGGGCCATTGATGATCACCGCCTCAGACTCCTAGGTCTTTGCATCCTCGGGCAAAGGCGTAGGTGTAGGTGAACCGAGGGGCTCACTTGAGCCCATGGAAAACTTTCCGGTGGCGAGGACAAACGAAAAGATGGTCAACATCTCTGCGTAGTCGGCAATGGGACGGTTCAGGAACTCTGCATCCTTGGAGTGATCCTAAGAAGGGAAGAGTGTGTTAGTTGTGCATGCTAGTGATTCATGATGAAGTGCAACAGTGGTGGAAGACATCGTGCTAACCATGACGCGTTCGTGGTAGTGCTCGCTCTGCAAGATGATGCATTTGGTATCATCACACTACTGAACTCCGTTAAGATCTTGGAGCCTACTAATGGTTAGACACCTCACCCTCCACTTCCGCAAGTGTAAACCTGAACAAAGCTAGCGCCTGCTCCATATAGTGATTTAGGAAAGCTTTGGTCATGACTGTCAGATGAAGTACTTGTTAGTTCTGACGCGGGTTTCGATCAGTTCACACATCTTCTCAAATTTTCTCAAGGACGAAGTTTGGCATGAAGGGAAACCATTACATGGCCCCTTCATTGCAGCCTTCTAAGCCTTCTCGGTGTCATTCTGATTCTTAGCCTTCGTAGTCATCTTTCCCATAGCAATCCTTGCGCCACTTCTACATCAACCTTGGACACTAGGCTAGACACATGGCCGTCGTCCAAGGACACAACCGGCATGACTATTGGTACCACCTAGGTATCAGCAATGTGTCGTGAATCAACCACATAGGATGGGATTTGCGAGTCACCAACCTTGGCCATGATCTGACTAAAATCGTCAGACATCGAGTCTTACATTCACCACACATGACAGATCAGTGTAACAACATGCAAATCCCACCTTACAAAACATGCACAACCATTAATCCAGTACACAAGAGCTGAATATACAGAAGCTACCCATGTGATGTACAGAACCAAATGTAAACAAGATATGGACGTGATAGATTTCACCAACATCCAAAATAGAAGCTCATTTGAACAAGTACTGCAGACAATTGTTAGGGTGAGTTTCAGCGACTGGTGAAATAGGGAAGAGTTTCAGCGACTGGTGACAGAAATCCTTCCCATCGCCCTTTTTTCCTTATCGTTGCAGCACGCGCGTGCTCCTTCCACATCCATGGTCGGGTGAGCTCAGGCAGAAAAAAAAAATCTTGTTTACACCAACAGAGCGTGAGACACAATGATTCCGCGGAAATAGCCGTTCCTAGCGGGTTTAGCCGGGAGGTGGTTTAAGGATCGTCCACGGAGGAAACACAGTCATCTAATCAATCCAATTTCGGCTCCATCCGCCTTGGGTGAGAGCATGCGAGTTAATAAACACGCCCTTTCATGTTCACGTACGTACCTGCGTCCTGCGGTGCCTACGATACAACCTGGTCCAGGACCAACCTACGAAACGAGCTACGTATATCCAGCCCTTCATAGGGGCCTGGTCGTCGGAGGCGCCCGTGGCCTGGAACTCGCCCGCGGCAGGGATCGGTGGGGGACTTGCAGTTCACGTGGAGGTGTGCAGTGCCCCTAGCTCCACGGCTACACATACGTACAAGCTGCCGGCCCGCGCCATGGCGGAGCTGTCGGAGCCCCGGCGAGAAACTCCACGGCGCGTCCACGTGCCTTGCCGCCTCACGCTCACATGCATGCACGGCCCGATCCGAGCGGCACCGCCACCGCGGCCGCGCGTCGTCATCGACGGCTGCCGATCGTCGCCCGCTTGTCCGGCCTCGTACCGTCGTCGCACGTCCGCTCGCCCCCACGGCGAGCCGTTCGCTGTCTCAGGTGCCCAGCCCAAGGGCAAGACCGGCCGCCCCAATCCGCCGCCGTGCCGCCCTGCCGCTGTCGAAGGCTAGCTGAAGAAAGAGGACGCCCGCGCGCGTGACCCGACGAGTCGTCGCCGTTCCCACCTACCAGCTCAAACGTACGAGTGTACGACGTACGTACGTGGTGATCTTTACCTACTAATAAAGGAAGTAAGGTTTCTCCCCTTTTTTTTGGTCCGTTTTAGAGTTGTCTCTAAATTTCTATACATACTCTGCCACCGGTTAGTCAACCGTACGGTTCTAAGAGAACGTCGTGGCCCTTCAGCCTTCAGGGCTTGCGCTGACGGGAGGAGGTGGAGCTCATGACACCTTGGCCCAGCCAGGCCGAATATACGGCTCGTATATGCAGGCATGCAGCCCATGCACACCTTGGTCGCCGTGCCTGATGCTACCGTAACCAGCTGGATAACTCGTGCTAGATAGTCCCACCTCGCCCGCTTAAATTGAGTTCCACCACTTTATATTGTTTTGCAAATTGCTGATGGTCGAGCTGAGTCGGAAGCCAAGAAGCCAAATAGAAGAGAGACCGCCTCGAGGAACTTTGACATGCATGCAAGGGAAGGATTGCACGGGCTGTAATTAAACCATGGAGTCAGAATTGAGCGCAATTCCCCTAGGGAATGGGGGCAAAGTTGGCTGAGAGAAGGACGGATTGGAGCATCGTCATGTTGACGATCGATAGG
This sequence comes from Lolium rigidum, assembly GCF_022539505.1. NCBI lineage: Eukaryota > Viridiplantae > Streptophyta > Magnoliopsida > Poales > Poaceae > Lolium > Lolium rigidum. The sequence continues at coordinate 237,479,587 of NC_061511.1, read as the reverse complement.
AAACTTTGCACAACCGACGGCGGCAACGGTCGTGCCTCGGCAGCGACTTGGCCGAACCGGGCCTCTCCCTTTATTAAATAACATTTTATTTTTTTATTTAGTTCAAAGAGAGGGCATGAACGCTTCAGGGATTTAGTACAAAGGGATCAGGGCAATCCCATCAATGTGTGCCTCCATTCACGCCTACTACAACAGGCTCTGTCATGCCCGATTGATCCAATCCCTGCTATATGTGTTACTCCTGTTCATGCACCTAAAAGTGGCATGTGACCTGCACATGTTCGTCGAAGAAGCAAGCTCAGTGAAGCAAGAACTGAAAGTATATTGCACTCATGCAAATAAAGCAAGAGAGCAAGCATCGGCCATTCAGTTCTTGTCGAGTAGTGCCACACAATGTTAATTTTTTCTTCTTGAACTTGAGAACCAACGAGAATACATATTGGTAGCCTCCTTCAGTGTTATGCCATCATATGTAAACATGTGGGCAAGTAAAGAATAGTCATTTGCTCTAAATATGTAATACATCCATTACTTAATCAACATTAAATATCATTGACATACTACTAAGATAACTTAATGTGAAATTAACATTAATTGGTCAAAATAGGTTTTTTTATAATCAATTTCAAACCATCTGCCTGAGGTTGTAATAATCCGAACGACCCCACAACATCAGGAACCTTAACACCGTAGCAACGCACGGGTTTACCAATGTCTAAAAAGCAGTGATATGCGTATGGCTAGAGACGAAAATCGAGCGGAAACTTTTTGCGGGAAAAAAAGAATAAAATGAAACTATGAGAATGAAAACGTAATTTTACAAAGCGGTAACTGTTTTTTTTTCTTCTTTTCTGCGGGTAACTGTTTAATGGAAACAAATTGGAACAACGTTTTCTGGTGGATCAGACGCCGGCTAAAATAGAATTTTCGTTTTAGATTTAATGTGCATGGCTCAATCCAATAATCCCTTCACATGTCCTTATCAAGGTATACACTTCCAAAATGGTTCATCCCAAAAATGATCCTTTTGTGCACTTGAGGAGGCTTCCACAATTCGAGGAGGCTTTCACAGTTCGACCATTCCTTATTCCTAGTAAATCGAGCACCACCCTATAGAGAGAATTTAAGTTCTTTGATTCACTTAAATGTTTAAGTTTTTTTTTGCATGATTCTAGAATTTTCTTGGTTATCACCTGCATCTGTTCTGTATCCGCCACCGTATCTGGTCATTACCTGATTCCGACAATCTCAAGGTTCCTATATTTGGTTTTTGTTTTCGTAAAAGTTATGAAAATAAATATGACACCACTTCAGTTGTATGTTTTCGCTCCATTTCATCCCTAAGTACGACAGTCTCCATAGGATTCTTGTCTAAGAGCATCTCCAGCCGCGTCCCCAAAGCGTCCTCCAAACGGCACCAGATCGAGTTTAGGGGACGTGTTTTGTTCGTGCCACGTTTGGGGGACGTCGCTCCCAGCCGTGTCCCCCCAAACGCCGCCCCCCAAACTTTTTTAAACATTAAAATACTCTTTTTTGGTTTATTTTTGTATTTTTATTTCAATAGAGAGAAGAAACATTCCACAAACTAATACATAACTCGGAGCATGGTTTACACAAACTAAGACAAAGGCGTCGCAAGCGACGACGAGCGTGCAGCTCTGCCGCGGCCACGAAGGTCGACCACGGCCGCAACCTCGGCCCCCGCCTCTACTAGACATGGCGTCGACTCTTGAAATGGTGGCGGCTAGGGTTGGGGAGAGAGGTGCTAGGGTTTATGTGTGAGGGACGATGAGAGAGCGACCCTTTTTATAGGCCGGGGGGAGGCGGGGGAGCGGTGGTGCTAATTAACGTCGGCACGTAGAGCTAGGTGCGACGAGATGCTTCGCTGCGCCTCTGCGGGAACTGCACCGTCGCTGCGCGCCAATAACTTCCGTCGCGAGGTAGGTGACGGTTAGGTTAAACTTCAATGTGCCGCTGATGCGTCGGTCCCGCCACTCCTCGCATCGCTTTTCGTTGTGTCCGGCATGCCCGGAGCGTCCCCTGTGTAGCGGGGATGGGCTCGGGGCGCCCGACACCGTATTGCGCCGCACCAGACAAAAAAATATTTTAGGGCACGCAGCTGGAAACGTTTTTTTATCCGACGTGCCCCAAATCTCTTTGGAGGACGCTTTTAGGGACGCGGCTACAGATGCTCTAACAAACCAGATCAATCCATCCGTGAGGGGTATCAAACTGCAGCACACACCGGTGGATTATGCATAGTACAAGCCTACAAGGATCGGACGAGTAAAGGTCGGTAAAATAGCTTGCTTAATCAATAGCTTCTCTAAATGTTATACACGTTGTATCATGCTAACAGAGGGCTATATTTAAAATTATATTATAGAAAAAAATTACCAGATATAGCTTAAAGTTAATGGTTTCAGAAATAAATAATATAGCACAAAAATGCCAGAACAATATATGCATAACCACATACAAAAATGGTTCTCCATTTTTCTAAAAATCCGACATCAGTATCCTATGTGGCAACAGCACAACGCAAATTACATATTAAGAATCATTAGATTTAACGATATTATCTTCCGATTCAAAAGAGGAACCAATATATTTGGTTGTCATAAGAAATAGGAAGCACCTTTTCCCAAAAATATTTGTGCCTTTAGGCCAATAGGGTGGAAAAAAAGAATAGCACCGCAAAGCTACAACGTGTTATTATGATGTAGCAATGTATTTCGCACATAGCGTCATAGTGAGCAAAATTAGTTAAGCAAAATTACTAAAATCTACCGTGAATAGCAGCTATTTCTTCCGTGAGTACTACCCAGCAAGCATAAACATGTACGAAGACAGCACAGCACGATCACCAGGTAGGTACTACTGTCCGTCCTGCTCGCAAGGTTGCGACGCAGCGAGTCAGTCAGTCACGCGGGCAGGCGTATGTGAACAAGCAAAGTGCTGTTTTCGTGTTCCACTCCGTACCCCCTTGCGCGCGTGTCCCCTACCAAGATCTAACGGCCAGTCTCCCACCACGCCCAGACTACACTTCAGTCCATCAATTTTACTGCCATACCATGAGCTAAATTCAGACTTAGCTAACCCAGACATTTAAGGATATAAGATACATATATTACCGCCCTTCCAAGTTCCCTGGAGAGAAAAACTTAGAGCATCTCCAGTGGCGTTCCCCAAACCGTCCCCCAAAGCGATTTGGGGCGCGCCGGACAAAAAAAGCGTTCCAGCCGCGTCCCCCAAAGCCCTTTTTTGTCCGGCGCGGCCCGATACGGTGTCCGGCGCCCCGAGCCCGTCCCCGTCCCACAGGGGACGCTCCGGGGACGCCGGACACAACGAAAAGCGAGGCGGGGAGTGGCGGGGCCGACGCGTCAGCGGCACGGAAGGCTAAAACCCCGTCGCCTACCTTTGGCCGCGGCAGCCTCACCGTGGCGGAGGCGTGGGCGCTGTACCACGCCCGGTATCCAGTCCCGCCGGACGTGCGGCTGCCAAGCAGCGGCGGCTGGAAGATGGCCGTGAACGGCATTGGCATCCCGCCGCCGCCGAAGCGGACACGCGAAGCAATGGCGGGACGCCATCAAGGCCCGTCGGGCTCAACTCACCGCCGAGGAGCGGGCGGATCCGACATGGGCGGCCAAGGACAACGACGACGGTGGACGACGTACTTCAAGGCCAAGTACGACGTCGAGCCGCACGGCAACCGACGGGCTCATCGGCGGGCCCAACAGCTGGAACGAGGAAGGCCGCGCCCGTGCCGGGGCGTTCCGGGCGCACCCTCGAGAACGTCATCCGCGGCCTCCGCAACGGCGCTCCGCGGCCGGGAGATGCCGTCGTCGCCGCCGCCTTCTCCTCACGTGGCAGCCGAGGAGGACGACGTACTCGTCCCTCCTCGCACTCTTCTTCCTCGGGCCGGCGCGATCGACGCTCGTCGTCGTCGTACGGCCGGCGCCGTATACCGGTTCCCAAACGGGAGGTCAAGGAGGAGCCGGCGACGCCCGTCAACACGAGGCGTGGCGGTAGCGGCGGCGGCGGCAAGCAAGGGAGGCGCGGCGGCGCCCTCCTCATCCCGGCCGGAGGTGGAGGAGGAGCCGGAGGAAGCGCCGCAGGCGGCGCTCGCCGGCGGAGTACGAGCGCAGCAGCCGGCTCATCGCCGGCAGCCGACGACCCCGAGGATCGCCCGGGGCTACGGGCGGCGTTCTTGGCGTCCATGGACGACAAGGACGCCCGGAGGGGCGACCCGGACGCGGCGATCGCCATGTCCATCCGCGACTCCGGCAAGCCGGCCGGTGGACCTCACCGACGACGGCGAGCGCGGACCAAGCGGCTTGGTGAAGGACGAGCCCGTCCACGGGCGCGTCAAGCAGGAGGTCGTCACCGACGAGATGTACAACTTCCGGCAGTACTACGACGCCTCCGGCCGCCGCAAGTGGTTCTAGATTAGGTTTAGTTTTAAAGTTAGTCAAATTTCGTTCGAATCTATGTAAGTTTGGACGAATCTAATCGAATCTAGTCAAGTTTAAAATTTGCGAAATTTTGTTTGGGGGACGCGACTGGGGAGCGACGTCCCCCAAACGCGGCACGAACGAAACACGTCCCCCAAACGCTCAATCCGGCGCGGTTTGGGGGACGCGACTGGAGATGCTCTTAGTCATGTGTTAAGCCACACAATCATCACTACATCACACTCATCTAGATCCGGTTGCAAATACAATAGTCCAACAGTTTGCTCATTAGTAACTGTGCACACCACGGTAAATCTTGCAAAGATGTTAATCAACAAGATCGCTAAATTATCCCTAAATTTAACAGACTTCAACAAAGGCGAGAGGGCCCTTAGATACGACGATATCCATATTATCGAGGCTTCTCAACGAAGAAGCGTCGAGGCTGCATCATGTATCCCCTTATTCTGAAACCCAATCCATCCCTGGTTATGAGTTATGACCTGGACAACAAAAGTATATGGTTACAATGGAGATGAGGATGGTAAAATTTCGACAATAAACATAAGCAACGCTACTGGGGTCAATATGACCATACGGAACTTAAGACTCTGGCCTTTCGGGCAATGAAAACCATGCATGCAGATGTATTATTCAAAAACTTGTAGGACAAAAACCGTAGAATTACAAGGGGGGCAGCCAAGGACCGCACCAAGTTTACTGTCATAGGATCATAGCTAATGAGACCAAGAACATCCCCTCCTACCTGTACCTTCACAACACAGTTGCAGGCCATGTGAACTAGGTATCCCCACATTGTCATTTTTACCTAGTAGAGTGACAGCCATCAATGCAGATCATACATGCTCTCACCAGCTAGTGCACTGCTCAAGATACCATGGACCAGGGCAAATCCCGAATTTCAATAACTCATCAAGCTAAGCACGACAAGCCAACGAGCTCTTCGAAGTTTTCCATACAAGTAGCGATGTATCCCCCGAGGTCCTTGTCTCTCCTTTCTATCCAAGTATCCATTCCCTCCACCCCTCTTCCTCCAGCTCTGCTATTACGCTTCTCCTACTGTAGACATATAGTTTCCATCTACACCGAAGATGGACACTGAGTCGATGAGGTGCGCATGCTGTGACTTCAAAGAGGAGTGCACCCAGGAATACATAAAGAGTGTCAAGGCTAACTTTGGTGGGGAATGGCTCTGTGGCCTGTGCTCGGAGGCCGTAGGGGATGAACTAAGTAGAGACGGAAGAGGCCAGGATGGCGTCGAAGAGGCTATTAAAGCACATATGGCATTCTGCAGGATGGTACTCTCAAGCCCCGTGGTTCGAGTCGCCCATGGCATGAGGGAGATGCTCAGAAAGAGCTCAAGAGATAAGGGGAGGCATTCAACATCATCAAAGGCACGCTCACTCTAACTAGGTGAGAAGCTTTTCGAAGTATGGAACATCAGCAACGATGCTTTGGGTCATCTCCCGGCATTCCTGATGTGACAGTCTGTCAGTCTACCGAATAGTTAAATTTGTAAGTTTAATTTTGATATTCCTAGGCAGCGTGTCAAGTGTAAATATGATTCGATCTTATAGTATGAAGTTCAGCAGCATTATGTTTCTGCATTCTTTCATGCGAGCTCCATACATGGCAGATATGTCTCAACCGCTTTCCTGCTTTCCTTTCCTTTTTCATTTTACTTTTTTCATCAGGAGAATACAACGTCATCTACGTTTGTTAATCTTCAAGTCTAGAATATGGCTTCGTTCTCATTATAAATCAAGACAGTTGATATATAGTGAAAAAACTAACTACTCTCATGAAGTAGAATGAGTGAGCAATTAATTTTCTAGTTCGACTCTGCAATCTCTATCAAATTTGTTTTTTCCTTAACATGTCAGCTAGACTATTTTGAACAAGACTTGACCTAACCGAGTGTCATTGTGCTACTCTTCATATAGCCCTGGTGCATTCCAGAGAAAACTGCCTATGGCCAGTAATAACATGTAAAACAGATTAAAACATAGTAATAAGGGAACCTGACTTCCAGTTCCAGGTTTGGAATATTTAACTGACAGGGACTATGACACCATCATGAAGTTGCATGAGCATGTTTCCTTGTGACGAAGGTACATCTCAATGGAATGCATCGTTTCACAATGTTTATTTACTGGGAAAGCCAACAGCGTTGCTACCACAATAATTCTACTTTACCCCTACTTTAAGGTTATGAAAGTTGTAAAATGGACGATGGTGTGTGTTCCTTAATCATGGAAAGACAATGGCAACAAACTAGAGAGGGAAATGCTTCACTGATGGTTGAAAGGTGTTCCACAGATAATGCACATTTAGCACTTTAAGCCAAATTCAAAGGAATGAAAACTCAGAACTTGCAACAAGCACGGCATGTAGAAATGACTAGGAAGTCAAAAACCTAATACTGCTAAAAATAACCAAAAGGAATACTGAAAACAGGCCTCAAGCAAGAATTCTAGTCCTGACCTGCTTTTGCTGACTGTGGTTGCTGTAACTAGAACAATCCTTCTCCTGCATCCGAAGTTTATTCTTATCATTGTTTGTATTGTAATATAGAAACTAGAGAAATATATCTGTATGCCAATTATTTTTCCAATAGTTGTGAAGACCATGGACTAACACACAATTCCCGACAAACATAACCAAAAGCAACATCTAATAAATCAGAAGCTTTAGATAGTCTGCAAACTTACTTAGCTCATCTAGTGATATGCTGGCAGCACTCTCCCCAGATTTAAGCAGTCGAACCTTGCCTATATACAAAATATTTTCTTGGAATATTAGCTTTTGCACAATGTGGATGCACAGGAAAGTCTAATTGAAGAAAGCAAAACAACATGGCTGTGCTCAGTTGGGTATATAAAGTAAAACGGGATATTAGCATATAAAATAGAGTCGCTGAGTGACCTATGAAAACTATTATGACAGAATTTACTCATGTTCTCAAATATTACTATAAAAAATCAAATTAGCATTAATTTTTTAGTCAAATTTTGAAGAGCATACCATCACGTCGGATACAGATCTCCGGTATATTTCTGACTTGATCATCGATGCTGTCATTGTAGATCCTGGTTTCGATATCACCCTCAATATATACAGCAGAGCTGAAATAAGGAAAGAATGAACATAACACGTCCCAAATGAAGATATGATACAGAATTAAGATGAAGTCACAACACTAATAGACACTGTTTATTTATATGGAGAGAGAAAAGACAATATCTTGGTTTGTAAATCACATACTTCTTAACCAACTTCTGAACAGCATAAGCACCTAGATACTCGTTATGAACAGCTATTCGATGCCACTGAGCTGGCTTTGGCGTATCCGCAGACGCAATTATCCTCTGGTCAAACATGCCACCAGTTCCAACAGTAAATACAGTTACTGTCCGCCCATTCCGTAAAATTTTCTGGACAGGTACTTGTCCAACTTTACCACATATTATAGCCTAGCAAGAACAAAACATATCAACAAGTGAGGTTATGTTCATCGAATCCAAAAAACCAAACAGTAAATCTTTGCATCACATAATGTTTAAATACCTTATGCACGCCACGGAATCCCCAGCCCTTCTTCGGGTCCACGGTTTGGGGTTCTAACTCTCTCTTTGAATCTGTATAGTCGCCATCATCGCCCATGTCAACCTTGTCATCAGTATCGGAAAAAGAAATAGTAGAATTCCAAGCTCGTGATTTTCTGCATAAATCTGCAAAGAGAGAACAATCAAGCTTTCTCCTTACTCCGCAGCATGATTGTGTATATCATGATATCATCGATCATAGTGAATAAGAATAGAAAATAACGTACCAACTGGTTTCCTTTGTTGCCCTAAGATTCCCCTCAAGCCCTTTAGCAATCCAGTGCCTACAGTACTCATGGTGAATCTACATGCAAGGAGAAAAGAAGGTTAAATGATATAACAGAACAAAATTCATTGGATAATTAGCCATGCGTAGCATTTCATCCAGAAGGTAAAACAACTGCAACAGTACTACTTTTGAAATTAATCAATTGATTCGATTAGCAAAGAAGATAAACTGTAGTGTTGGTTTACTTCGTTTAGGCCACTATCAAACAACGCAAGAACAGGATCTCATGTCCAGCGTCTGTGTCTGGCACCACTAGCTCGCCACGGCCATCCCGGTTTCGTGTTGTGCTCGTCTGTGATAGATCATAGTGCATACTTTGGGGTGCTCCCTAGAAATTGTGCATCAGACATCGATTGGACCAACACACTGGATAAGGCCACCCTCAGCTCACAGCTCTCAGCTTCATGTTTTACTTACTTAGGCTAACCAGAGAAAGGAAAAACAGGGCAGAGAGATTAAGTAGGCCAAAAATAAAAATTCTCAACACAGTGCTGCATCTTTTCGTAGAGGCTTGTTCTTTATCACCCGACATGGGAAATAGGTTTTCAATGACATGTCACAAAGTACACACCTGTTTACTATTCAGTTAGTAGTCTGTCAATGTCTGTGAAAGTTAAATTTCTGAAAGCCTAAAGAACCTCAGCAGTGGCTTGAACTGTCACACATGCACTGAGGTCGTCTGCTTCGTGGACAGACAATCCTGCCATAGTGCCAGTATAAGCTACTTAGGGCATGAGCAATGGTGGCATACACAACTAGCTGCTCCATGTAAAAAAGTTGTCAGAAGCAACATGGTTAATTTTATATCTCCAATGGAAGCTACAACTTTAGTTAGAAAAAAGAGAGAAAGGACCCCACAAATATGACACTATGTATCTCTTTCTCTCTCCAAAAAGCATGATTTTAAGGCTTAAGATCCCACTTCCTGAAGAGGATGCTGCCTCCTCATCCGAACCTACTTTGGACTACCTGAACCTAGTTAAAGGTGTGAGGCAGTAGCTCTAGGGCAGTGCACTGGGCATGCCCTTAGCTAACGCAATGGCAGGTACAAACTCCATTTTGAAATTTTGGCCGCCAATCCAAAATCAACAGTATGGGCGTCATGCAATCTCACTAGTACTTTCATCTCCACTGATGTTTCTCTACTTAATCAACGGACACTGTACATGTTATATCAATGCAATCCGGTCATTCAAAAGGAGCAGCCTTATGGGGTTATGGTGGGACCATACTGGCATTTTGATCGCCAATCCAAAATCAACAGACTGCACGGACGAAACACGCAGATGGCAAAATTGCAATAACTAACAGAGACAAACCGCGGATTGCAGGGACGAGGCACGCAGATGGCAAAAATTTGACAGGTAAGCGTTCAGGCATTTCAACAAACACCTCGCGTGCGGCGCGCTACGTCTTGGGGGAGAGACGGAAACGCGGGGAGAAAATAAGATCAGTTTACCTGGAGACGGGGTAGGCGGTGGGCCGGTGGCTGGGGAAGAGCAGCAGGAGTGGGCGGCGGCGGGGAAGGAGCAGCAGAGGCAGCGGCGCTCGCAAGAAAGAAGAAAGCGGCCAGAGCCAAGCCCCGCAGGAGAAGAGAGAGAGAGAACAGCGGAGGGTTTCTCTTTCTCATCCGCCGTCTAATTTATATCCGACGGTGGAGTGGCCTCTGCAGCTCAGGATAACCGAGACTGATAGACTGCCTCAACGGCTCAACGCAATGGGAGTATGGGACCAAGCCATGATGATCGATGATGCTTCCGAGTTCCGACCTGTCCTCTCCGCTTGTACCGATGTTCTGGTAAATCAAGTTCAAGCTCAGGCAATGAAAATACTATTTTGGAACTGCCATGGCTTGGGGAATGCCGCGGCAGTTCGAGCGCTTCTAGATGTCCTGAAGCGTTATAACCCTGAGGTGGTGTTTTTGTCGGAGACCCATCTGGACTCTTATCCGGCAGAATGTTTACGAAGGCGTGTGAACATGGATTCTAAAATAGTGCAACGAAGTGATGGACGAAGTGGTGGCCTTTTAATGTTATGGAAACAACATATTAAGCTCTCACAGATATATGCAGAACCGAATTATATTGATGTTCGGATTGAGGAAGAAACAAATAAAGTGTGGAGGCTTACTGGTCTATATGGTGAGTTTCGTTGGGCAGACAAACATAAAACCTGGGATAGACTAAGAGGTATTCACCAAAATAACAACCTACCTTGGGTGGTAGTTGGTGACCTGAATGAAATCTTGTATGACCAAGAGAAGGAAGGAGGTAGAGCAAGACCATCTCAATATATGAGGGCGTTTCATGATGCATTGGATGATTGTGGCCTGCATGACCTTGGTTTTATTGGTGATACGTTTACCTGGCATAGGGGTGGTATTCGTTCTAGACTGGACAGAGCTCTCGGGAATGATGAGTGGAGCCATATGCATGAGAATGCTGCAGTCATACACTTGGAGTATAATCATTCTGATCATAGGCCTATTTTACTGGATACAGAGTACCATACAGCGGCTTATAATACTGATGGCCCCAAGCAGCAGAGATTCGAAGCAAAGTGGCTTTGTGAGGAGGGGTTTACTGATATAGTTCAGAAGGAATGGGAACTGGCAGCTGAATCGTCGGACCCGATTGACGTTCTTACCAGGTTAAAAAACATGCATGCTGGGCTGCATGCGTGGGACAGTCAGGTACTGAGCCGGCCTAAGAAGCGCCTCCGAGCAGCACAGAGGGAACTTGAAAATGTGATGCGTGGGCCGATCACTCCAGCGAATGAACAGAAAAAGAATGATCTAGCTTTGTTGATCGAAAAAATCCTAGAACAGGAGGAAATTCGCTGGAATCAGAGGTCTCGTGCGAATTGGCTAAAAAATGGTGATAAAAACACGGCATACTTCCATAATTTTGCAACAGCAAGGAAGAGAAGAAATCTTATCAAGAAATTGAAAGATCCAAGTGGAAACTTTGTGGAAGGTACGGAGGATCTCAACCCAATAATTTTAGACTACTTTTCTAATCTTTTCTCTTCGGAAAATATTGAGATTGCTCCAGGGTTCATGGAAAAAATCCTACCGAAAGTGACAGAACAAATGAATGATGATCTGGTTGCTCCATATACACCAGAGGATGTAAAGAAGGCAGCTTTCTCTATTGGTGACCTAAAAGCACCGGGACCGGATGGGCTTCATGCCCTTTTCTATAAGAAATTTTGGCACTTGGTTGGACATGATATAACCGTTGCGGTTGTGAAAGCGATCAATGAGAGGACTATCCCAGAAGGTTGGAATGAAACAGTAGTGGTGCTAATTCCTAAAGTGGATAACTCAGAGGAGGTATCACAATTCAGACCTATATCTCTGTGTAATGTTGTGTATAAAATCATCTCTAAAATGCTTGCAGCTCGTCTAAAACTGATCTTGCCCGAAATTATCTCACCAACTCAAAGTGCTTTTGTCCCGGGGAGGCTCATTACGGATAATGTTTTGGTGGCCTATGAGTGTATACATAAAATAAAGAATAAACGGAAAGGAAAGGATGGCCTTTGTGCTATCAAGCTTGACATGCACAAGGCTTACGATAGAGTTGAATGGGAGTTCTTGCGGAGGATGATGGTTAAGCTTGGATTTCATTCTCAGTGGGTGGAGATGGTAATGGCTTGTGTCACCTCGGTCTCATATTCTATCAGATTTAATTCCCAAATGACCGAAGGTTTTATCCCGACTAGAGGTATTAGGCAGGGGGACCCTTTATCCCCGTATTTGTTCCTTTTATGTGCAGAGGGTTTATCAAGTTGTTTGTTGCATGCTGAAGAGATTGGTGGCATTGAAGGGATCAAGGTGTGCAGAAATGCACCATCAGTTTCACACCTATTATTTGCTGATGATTCTTTGATTCTCTTGAAGGCGAATTTGGATAATGCAATCTCCTTGCAGCAAGTTCTTGATGCTTACTGTGTAAATTCGGGACAATTGATTAGTGTGGCAAAATCAAGTATTTTCTTTAGTCCTAATACTCATGTAGATATGAAGGTGCAAATCTGCAATACCTTGAATATAAATACTGAAGCACTTTCTGATAAGTATTTGGGTCTGCCTGCGCTTATTGGAGCTGACAGGAGTGATTGTTTCTTGCATTTGGTGGAAAGAGTCTTGCAACTGATTAAAGGATGGAAAGAAAAACAATTATCCATTGGAGGTAAAGAAATTCTGCTCAAAGCTATTGCTCAATCGATCTCTGTCTATGCAATGTCAGTGTTTCTTCTACCAAAAAATGTATGCAAGAAGATTACAGATGTAATTGCGCAATTCTGGTGGGGAGATGATGATCAAGGGAAGAAGATGCATTGGTATTCATGGTGGAAGCTCTGTTTCCCCAAAAAGGAGGGTGGTATGGGTTTTCGTGATTTGCACTCTTTTAACTTGGCTATGCTCTCCAAACAAGTCTGGAGACTAATTGATGAACCCAACTCCTTATGTGCACAAGTGCTACGGGCTAAATATTACCCATCAGGTGACATTCTTAAGGCGGGTCCTAAAGCAGGTTCTTCATTCACCTGGCAAAGTATATGCGCCGGAATTCAAACGTTTAAAAGAGGGTGTATTTGGAGAGTGGGTAGTGGAGAAGAGATTGAAATATGGAAGGACCCATGGATCCCTAGCAGCCCGAACCGCAAGATACTGAGCCCACGTGGGCAGTGCATACTAACCAGAGTCAGCGGGCTCATTGATCCAAATTCTGGAAAATGGGATCAGGAATTAATCCGGACCAACTTCCATCCGATTGATGTCAACAGAATTTTGCAAATCCCAGTTCATTTAAATAGCTTTGACGATTTCATTGCTTGGCATGGTACAAAATCTGGTGTGTTTTCCGTCAGATCGGCCTATCATATTGAATGGAAACACCAATTTAATGGCGTCACATGTAGATCTCTCATCACGGGTACGTCGCTAAATAACCCCATATGGAAAATATTATGGAAATTAGATGTTTCGGCAAAAGTGAAAATTTTCTGCTGGAGGATAATGCATGGAATTCTCCCTCTCAAATCTATTTTGTTGAAAAGACATATTGGTACTTCTGATGTGTGTCCTCTCTATAATGCGGAGCCTGAGGATGTGTCACATATGCTATTTAATTGCCACAGTGCTGCTAGCATCTGGCAAGCATTGGGCATAGAGATGGTGATAAAGGATGAAATGATAGATGGGCGATCAGGTTCACAGGTTCTTGAAGCTCTGCTTAAGTCACCCTCATCTCCAGTCCCAGGGTATGAAACTATAAAGATGCAAGAACTTATTGCTGTAGGAGCCTGGTATATTTGGTGGCTTCGTCGCCGCCAGACGCATGGTGAGCAGGTTCCTCCGGTTCGCAATTGCACGAATTCCATTACAGCTATCGTGGCAAATGTAGGGCGGGCAAGTACTTCTGTTGCATCTTTATCAAAAAAGGTATGGTTAAAGCCAGGGGTGAATACAGTTAAATTAAATGTTGATGCAACTTTCTCCTTGGAAGAGCGAAGCGGAGCTTCAGGTGCTATTCTGCGTGATTGGCAAGGAGGATTTATCGCAGCGTCATCAACATTCATACCACATGTTCCATCAGCGGAAATGGCGGAAGCTCTTGCTATGCTCCATGGTTTATTCTTGGCCAATAATGTTGGATGTCATGTGCTAGAAGCTGAATCTGACTCCTTGGAAGTGGTCAAGCTATGCTCAGGAGATGAGAGGATATGGAATGCTGCCACGGCTGTTTATGCTGAGATTTTGTCACAAGTAGCAAATATTGGGAAGGTCGATTTTAAACATTGTGTTAGAGTTACAAATATAGCTGCTCATGAGTTAGCTAGAAATAGTTTTTATTTAAAATCCTCTTGTAATTGGGTTGATGAACCTCCTAGCTTCTTACGCCAAACTCTTCTAGACGATGTAACTATTATTTGATGTGGAGCAGCAAGTTTCGGACGCACTCTTTTCCTTACCAGGGTACCTAAGGGGACTGGAAGGTTTTTAATGAGGCGGCTTGCTAGCTTAATATATTATGGTTTATCAAAAAAAAGTTCAAGCTCAGGCTAGCCTCCATTTCTAGCCCAAGATACTATTCAAGTACGGACGGGAGTTCTCAAAAGGATTACTTACTGATCAAACGATCTTCCATGCGGTTCAATAGATCTTTTTTTTTTAAATCTGTAACATGTGTCATATATGTACCAGCTTCCCCTTACGGTTACAACAACCCCTCTTAAAACGCAAACAGAATACAACACGAGCATCTGGGGTATTCAGCAAGAGTAGTCAACAGACTACCCATAGCTCAGCACATCAGGCCAAGGGGTTCTCGGTATCTCAGTTATACAGCAACAGTCAAATACACAGAACATGTTCACGAAGCATCAGCGGCGGCCTCCTCTGACGATTTCTTGTATTCAGGCTTGAGCTCGTGGGTTCCCTGGTTCGGCCCTCGTTTGTTGTACATACACAGATCGTTCAATATCTCCTTCAGGAATTGCTGCATAGCCAATAGCAAACAGTATCTCAGTTGTTGCTTCAGGAATTACATTAGAAATGCTAGGGATGAAGTACCTCTGGCTGGTCAGTTTCTTGCACTAGTGCCTTCAGTGCCCAGTTAGGCTGCTTTTCAAAAAGCTTGAAGATGATATTCTCCAGTTCCCGACGATCCCTACGTGTCCTCTTGACGTCAGATGGTTTGGTTGGTGTCGGCTTCCTCTTCTCCTGCACAGCACAACATTAAATATGTCATGACAAGTTATTCGCAAAAAAAAGACAAGTTATAACTGGCAATTCAAGATGAAGGTACTGACAATGGGCAACGGAGATGGAGTTATGGATCTAAAATGAGAGAAAGCATTGCTTATTGCTTCATGTAGATACCACTGAATGATGTATATTCTACAATACTTAAACATTGGATTTAAATTCAGAAAACCTTGCATGACTTATTAAACTACCCACTCTGTCCCGATAAGGGTGGCCTAAATTTTCAACATTGAAAATCCCGCAATATATGGCGCGAGCGATTAAAACACGGTGGCTTTCCTGTTTTGCCCCTGAATAATTAATCCCAGCAAACAACTATTCTTACAGCTGTAGAATGCGGGAATCTCTCTCCCCCTTCCTGGAAGAGCTACATGCGAGAATTTACTGGACAGATATTAACTGAACAAGTGAATTGAGGGGTACTGTCATCTAAGTTTGCTTTACAGCGCATTGCCTTGGTCCGCGAGAAATATTTGAGGCGCCACTCTCATCAGGACGGAGGGAGTACCTCAATGTATTAACAGGTGTTGATGTATAAACGAACAATCCCAAATTGTCCAAAGAAATAATTACCTTGGAACCAGAAGTTATCAGACCAACCATGCCAGGCATGGGTCTCATGCTCATTCCGTGGTCGTTATCAAGTACCTAGAAGCAGTGAAAATGATGGTAAATTATAATAATACCTTAAAGTCACAAGAAGGTGAAAAAGGCCATTGAAGCACCCCACCTGCACTTTTCTAGTTTTGACCATGGACTTTTGTGTTCTTTCACGGCATAACTTTGCGTAGTTTAATAAATTATCCTTGTGAGGCTCCATGTCGAACTTATGCTCTACTTTTCCTTCACACGAGTGTTTTCCTGCAACAAAGAGGATACACTTAGTCATATGAAAACTAATAAGTGCCACTAGAAGAATCCCAAAAGTCTTTAGGAACCAAGAAGGCCAGAACCACAGAGGTGCTAGTTAGTGGGAGCTTTTCCATCTGGTTTCAGGCAATAACCTGCCAGTGGTGACCAGTTTCCAGTGGTAGGCAGCTAGCAGGTTCGGGTATATTGCTCAGTGAACTATATAAATTTGGAAACCACACTCATCAGGTTAGTGTTTCAATGTTGGTTAGTGAACTATATAAATTTGGAAATCTCTCGGTAGGTTAGTCTTTAGACAGCACCATGTACGTTAACAGTCTCTGTTTTATTTAAATAACAGTCAACAGATGTATCTGTGTTCATAAATTATGCAAAATCGCTCAGGGTGCAGCGTCCGTACTACCCAGAATAAATGCCATACATGGATTATATGTCAAGGAAATACTGTACTAATCTTGGACATAAAAGCAGAAACTACGCAGACAACTATTAGATTCTAAATCCCCATTCCCTGTATGGCACTGGAACTCGCAGGGAAGCCCCAAACGTAAGAACACCAAAATGTGTAACAGCTTAGAGTATTCAGGCCAGATGCAATAGACCAAGATAGGCAATATATGAAGAAAAGGATGACATGTCCTATGCCCACGCAATGACATTTCAGGCGAACAGCATACCAAAATTACGAAGATGGCAAAACTAATATCATTAAAACTCAACAGATAGCCCAAATCATGCAATCAAAATACAAACAATGTCTGAATCGTTTAAGTCAGATAATTGATAATAGTATAAGTAACTGCATGTCATTTCTCATGAGTAGTGTGCAAAGGTTTGAGACTGAAACATTAGCAGATATGAGTGAAATCCATATCCACAACTATGAAAGTTTAGATAAAACACTAGAATCATGTGTCTCTGGTTCTCTTGCAGAAAATGGTCAGCATGTGAGGACACTAGAATGGTAAGAAAATGATCGAAAACAAAGAATGGTAAGAAAAACGTTCATGAAGCAGTAGAATGCTGATGAAAATACTTATCTTACACAAATGCAATAACTACCCAGACGACTACTAGATTGTAAATCCTGATTCCATGTATGAATCGTGCACTACAAATTTTCAGGAATCCACAAAATTAAGAACACTAAAATGTGTAACAGCTTAAAGTATTCAGATCAGACACAATAGACCAAGATATTGAGCAGCATACCATAATTATGAAGGTGGCACAATTAATATCATTAAATTTAACAGATAGCCCAAACCATGCAATCAAAATACAAACAATGCCAAATGCAAATGAATCATTTAAGTCAGATAATCGATAATGGTATAAGTAACTGCACGGATTCATTTCTAATGAGTACGGTGCAAGTGCAAAGGTTTGAAACTGAAACATTAGCAGATATTAGTGAAATCTTACTGACAACTATGATAGTACAGACAAAACAATAGAATCATGTGTCTCTGGTTCTCTTGTAGAAATTGTTCACCATGTGTGGAGTATTAGAGACATGCCACAGCATACAATTATAATTCAGCATACTAGACTATTTCCACAAGCTTACCATTGCAGAAGAAATCAAATAGCTGTGTTAAAGCAAAAGTACATAGGGAGAACCACAGGGAAAACTCAAACCATGTACATCAGTCAGGACACTAGAATGGTAAGAAAAAAACATTCATGAAGCACTAGAATGCTGATGAGCTGTGAATCTGTTTCATACCTTGACCATTCTCAGAAAAAACACACATGGGTACGAAATCCTTGAACATATTCAACGAGTAACTCTTTGGCAAATTGCAAGTGCTAGTTTCCCTAGTTTGAGCCATCTCCATCTTGAACTGTTATTCCAAATAGCATGATGTAAGAAAGATAGGCACCCGCAAGCAAGGAATCATGACTATGATACAGACACAGAATTAACAAAAATTAACAGTTGTAACACGAGCAGTATGCCATCCAGGTCATGAGATCGGTCTGCATAAGATCTTCATATGCAGAGTATCAAGCAACCAATTACATAATTAACAGTTAGGGCAGTGCCATCCATATCAGTCTGCATAAGACTTGTGATACATATGCAGAGTATCAACCAGCCAATTACATAATTAACAGTTAGGACAGTGTCATCCATATCAGTCTGCATAAGACATGTGATCTTCGTATGCAGAGTGTCAACCTAATTAGCTCGATGCAGACAGTATTTTCTCTTCGTTAATAAAATCATCCATCCATTCAATGAATCAGTTATAGCAATGACTAGGATATACTCCATCCATCCACTTCTTAATGCATCCTGAAACCATGCTGCAATCCTACCAGTGAGCTTGGTTGCAGTCTGTGGACTTAACTAATTCCCGGAATTAGAGACAGACCTATCATTCGTCATGTGCACACATGTTTCCGAACCCTAGTGATACCCATCAAATGGCAGCTCATTCAAGCAGGCCCCAATTTGTTCCACCTTCAGTTCGGGTCGACAGTTCAACAGAGGCGACTCTACCGAACAGATCCGTACAACAACCAAAAGCACGGGAGGAAGAGGGGAGCGTCGGGGGCGGGCTCCTTGCCTGGAGGGTGGGCTCGGCGGCGCTGAGGGGGTTGAGGGACAGCACGACCTTGGCGACAACCGGGTTAGGGTTAGCTTCGCCGGAGGAGGAGGAGGCGCCCTGCCAAGCTTGGGAGACGACCGGGGGGCACTTCATGAGCCACACGGAGCGGTCCGCCCGCGCCGTCTCCAGGTGCTTCGCCGCCTCGTCTCCCATCCTGCCGGCGCGCCGCCGCGGGGAGTCTCGCGATTTGGGGGTCTGGGGTGTAGTGGCGGCGCTAGGGCGACCGTGGGGAGCGGCGAGCGATCTGACGCGGCGGCGGAGGACGGGGAGAGACTAGTCTAGAGAGGCACGTGACGTGAGGATGGCGTGAACGCTAAACGAGTTGTAGCAGCAGAATAGTTTCCTCGAGAGGGCCCGACATGCCAGGTTTTAGTAGGCCCCCATTGCACCGCCCCTAAGAGCATCTCCAGTCGATGACGACGTCATGCTTGCCGCGCTCATCGGGCTCGTCGATGGTCTCGTCCTTCACCGCGCCGCTTAGTCCAGCCTCACCGTCGTCGGTGAGGTCGACGAGTGGCTTCCTGGTGTCGCGGATGGACATGACGATCGCCCTGTCGAGGTCGCCCCTCCAGGCGTCTTTGTCGTTCAGCGACGCCGCGTGCAGCCCTGGGCAGTCCTCGGGACCGTCGCTGCTGGCGATGAGACGCTGTTGCCGCTCGTACTCCGCCAACATCGCCGCCTTCCCGGCTGCCTCGTCGTCCTGCTCCTCCTTCACCTCCGGCTTCGGGATGAGGAAGGCGCCGCCGGCGCGCCTGTGCTAGTGCCGGCTAACGCTGTTGCCGCCGCACCTCGGATTGACGAGCGGCGTCACGTACTCCAGCTCCTCCTTCACCTCGCGCTTGGGCACGGTGTAGGGTGCGGCGCGGTGCGACGAAGAAGGCGCGGGTCCTGACTAGGAAGAGTTAGAGGAGGACGAGTACGTCCTCCTCGACTGCCAGCGCGCTGCGGGCGTAGGGGATGGTGGCGGCGACGACGGCATCTCCAACCTCGACGCGCCGTTCTGGATGTCGTCGACAACATGCTCCAGGGTGCGCCCCGGGACGCCCTAGAACAACAGACGCCCCTCCTTGTTCCAGCTGTTCCGCCGGTCGATGAGGCCGGCGGTGTTGTTCATCTCGATGTCGTGCTACGCCTAGAAGTCGTCGACCCACCAGGCGTCGTTGCCGGTGGCCGCCCAGGTTGGATCCGCCCGCTCCTCGACAGTGAGGCGAGCCCTGATCGCGTTCCTCCAGCGCTCCGTGTCTGGCGACGGCGGCGGCGGGACACCAACGCCGTTGACGGCCATCCTCCACCCGCCGCTTCTTGGCAGGCGCATGTCCGGCGGGAGGGGATATCCCGCGCGGTACAACGCCCACGCCTCCGCCACGGTGAGGCTGCCGCAGCCGAAGCCGTTCGGTGCAGCGATCTTGCGGGACGACGACATTGGCGAGGGAGGAGGAGATTTGGGAGAGGAGGGGGGTTGGAGCAGCGAGAGATTGGGATGGGGCTGGAAGGAGGGGCGCTCTTATTATGCAGCGGGGCGTTGGACGCAATAAACGCCGTCGCGGATAGCCACACGGCCATGCATGACGAGAAGCTTCCCTGTGTCGCCTGGGAAAGCTGGGACGCCATTAACGTCGCTTGACCAGAGGTAGGCGACGGGGTTTTAAGCTTCCGAGTCGCTGACGCGTCGGGCCCGCGTCTCCCTGCCTCGCTTTTCGTTGTGTCCGGCGTGCCAGGAGCATCCCCTGTGTAGCGGGGACGGGCTCGGGGCACCGGACACCGTATTGGGCTGCGCCAGACGAAAAAGGGCCTTTGGGGCGCGCAGCTGGGTACGATTTTTTGTCCGGCGCGCCCCAAATCCCTTTGGGGCCCCTTTGGGGGACACGGCTGGAGATGCTCTAAAATCGGGTGATTGGATGTTTAGCTTCCTCAAAATCTAGGTACACGCCTGCGTTAAACCTGTCTAGGGTCAGGCTCTGGTGGTACAGTGCGAGACGCCACGTCGTTCCGTATCATGGGCCATAAATTCCCCTCACCGCCATCTTCCTCCTCTCACACTCTCTCGTCTCACTCCATTCCCCTCGGTGGTTTCTCTGCCAGCGATGAGGCGTAGATCAACGGTGGGGTTTGTGTACCATCGTCGATTCCCCGCTGGCTCCGATGCTTCAACTTCGACCGCTGATTCACCACCGCCTCCACCACCCCTACACCGCCTCTCTTGCGACCTTCGGCGGCTCGGCCGTGTCGGTAAGGCTTCCAAAATCCATCATCGGCCCTTATTTACCGTAGATCTACTTGTATATGGCTTGTAGGTGCGCGACTCATGACATGCATAGAAAATCTGGTAGGGTTAGGGTTCCATCGGGTTATTGTTCCAGGGTTGATTCCTTTTGTGACATCTGGTTGTTCTTCATGTGCTTCGGCTTCAAATTGATTTGTGAAACTCTTTGTTGGTTCAGTAGACCTAGGGTTTCGATTGTTAGTTAGATTTGTTAGGTTGCACTTATGAGGCGTTGCATTCACTCTACTTTGTTTTTCTACATTGTAGGAGGCCACTAAAATTGGGTTATATAGTTTGTTTTCGGATGATTTAAAATAGTGCTCCCTCTATCCCAAAATCTAAGGCGTCTAATGATTAGTCAAAAGTCGAAAGTTTGAAAGTTTGACCAAGTTTATACACATTAATATGAATATTTACAATACTGAATCAATATAATTAGATTCACCACAAAGTATAGTTTCTTAATATGTTCATTCCATATTGTAGATGTGCATATTTTTTCCTAAATATTTGGTCAAAGCTAGTGAGATTTGACTTTTGGCTAATCCTTAGATGCCTTACATTCTGGGACAGAGGGAGTAGCATACTAAGAGTTAGGAAAGTCTTGTAATACCTTGGATCGTCCAATGACAAGTATTGCATTCTTCAAGGTCTTACAGGACATTTCTTAGTTTTGGCTGCTACATTGTATGATGCTAACTTGCAAATGTTTAACATACTGATCATGTGATTATAATGTGGCACAATGATTCATAGCTTGCACATTGTTGAGACATCTCTTTGCTTGCTATAGTAACTTACAAATGCTTAACATACAATGCCAATGATTAAAAATGTGGCCACATATTGGTGTCACAATGATTCGATCCAACCTTGAGCATTGCAAAATACTCAACAATGTGTGTAGCACTTGGTCGGTATGATTCATTGTTGCTACAATGTCATTTGTGTATGAGAGGATGAGCCAATCATGTTGGTATAGTGGCCACGTATCCAACATTGCCTCACATATCCTTTTTTTTTCTTAAAACTCTGCATCTGGGAGTGCCTGTGGAGGTACCTGAAGAGGGGCCAAGCAAGTGGCCTAGGGGACGACAACCGTCTGTTGGGCACTTCCACGACGATGTGTTGCCTGCCCACTTCTACAAGGGGCTCATGGCTCTAGGGATCGGTGTGCTCCCTCTCCCAGATGCCTTGAGGCCTCACCTTAGCCCACAACCTGAATATTGGATACATGATGTTCTTCAAGAAGCTAAGTGCAAGGGAGTACAAAGTGGTCGTCTTCGACTACTCTTGCCGCGAGGTTGTTGCTAGGTGCCAGCAACACCTTGAGTACATGAAGATATCTGACGAAGGTGGCGAGTGATCGATGTTACCCTTAGTTTGAAGTTGTCTGTATGGTGGTTGTATGAACATTATTACTATTGTTCATATCATTGGTCTGTTTGAATTTCTAGTTGTCCTTGTTCTTCATACTGTTCTTGATGTTCTAGCTGGTCACCATATTATTTATGTCGCTATGGTAACCTCACCACTTTTGGGAAGAGGTTACTGTAGCACCTCAGTGTTACACAACCAAACACACAACATGGTGACCAGAATTGAGCTAAGTGTGTTTACGCAGCCGACCAAACAACTCAACCTCTTTCTCTCTGAGGCCTATCCGTGTAAGAGTTACGGTTCATAATATGCGAGACCACTAATGCATATTTATCCGCGTAACCCTTACGGTCAGGAAGAGACACCTAGGTATCGCGACGGACTTGGTGATCTAGACACAAAAAAAACCTAGGTACAAGAGAGGCGAACAGATTCTCACCCTCAAAGCATGATCGACAGCCGGCGAAGAAGACCAACGACCCTCCGGCAAAATCAACTCCGAAAAAATGGTCCCTCTGAGCAACGCTCCTCAAGCACCCCGATAACGCTGGCCCCTGTGTCCACCTCGAAACATCGTCTGCACAGCGAGACAAGTAATTAGCTATAAAGACCTTTTTTGCTCTGAATCCCACTATTATAAATACACTATTTCTAATAAATTGTGCCCTAAATCCCATTTCTAAAATAATTTCTGTACTAAACTACCCTTTTTCATGCAATTTTATCTTAACTACTAATTAGCATACATATTATTTTATAACTACCCTAAATCAATAATTAACATGCAAATAGGCAAAAAAAGATCAAGGAGCCATACTTGTCGCGAGAGGCTGGCTGGGGCGGCGACGGCGGACTGGGCATGTGGGTCAGCGGCGAGCAGCAGCGGGCGAGGCCTGGGGCGAGCTCGAGGGCGAGTAGCAGGGCCGGGGTGGCCGGGGGCGAGCTCGGGGGAAAGCGCAGCAGGCTGGGGGCGAGCAGGGCGAGGCCGGGGGTGAGCAGCAGTGGACCAGGGGCGGTTGTGGCCTAGCTACCGAGCTCGGCCGTGGAGGTCATGGCGTTGGTGAGGACGGGGAAGGTGCGCGGGAGGAGGGGACCGGATGCGGCGGGCGACCGGAGGAGAGGGCGGAGGCGTGGGTGGGGCAGCGGAGGTGGGGGCCAGCATCGGCTACCTAGGAGGGGAGATGCGCGCAGTGATACGTCTCCGACGTATCGATAATTTCTTATGTTCCATGCCACATTATTGATGATATCTACATGTTATATGCACATTTTATGTCATATTCGTGCATTTTCTCGAACTAACCTATTAACAAGATGCCGAAGTGCCGCTTCTGTTTTCTGCTGTTTTTGGTTTCAGTAAATTCTAGTAACGAAATATTCTCGAATTGGACGAAATCAATGCCCGGGTTCCTATTTTGCCCGGAAGCATCCGGAACACCCGAGAGCCGCCAGAGGGGGGCCACACAGGCCCCAGATGATAGGCCGGCGCGGCCCAGGCCCTGGCCGCGCCGCCTTATGGTGTCGTCACCCCTTCGACCTTCTGACGCCGCCTCTTCGCCTATATAAAGCCCCTCGACCTAAAACCTCGAGACGAAAAAGCCACGGTACGAGAAACCTTCCAGAGCCGCCGCCATCGCGAAGCCAAGATCTGGGGGACAGGAGTCTCCGTTCCGCACGCCGCCGGGATGGGGAAGTGCCCCCGAAGGCTCCTCCATCGACACCACCGCCATCTCCATCAACGCTGCTGTCTCCCATGAGGAGGGAGTAGTTCTCCATCGAGGCTCGGGGCTGTACCGGTAGCTATGTGGTTCATCTCTCTCCTATGTACTTCAATACAATAATCTCATGAGCTGCCTTACATGATTGAGATTCATATGATGATGCTTGTAATCTAGATGTCATTATGCTAGTCAAGTGGGTTTTACTTATGTGATCTCCGGAGACTCCTTGTCCCACGTGTGTAAAGGTGACGAGTGTGTGCACCGTGTGGGTCTCTTAGGCTATATTTCACGAATACTTATTCACTGTTATGAATGGCGTAGTGAAGTGCTTATTTATATCTCTTTATGATTGCAATGTGTTTTGTATCACAATTTATCTATGTGCTACTCTAGTGATGTTATTAAAGTAGTTTTATTCCTCCTGCACGGTGTAATGGTGACAGTGTGTGCATTGATGGCGTGTATTTCACACGTTCGTTGGGCAACCCCAAGAGGAAGGTATGATGCGCACAGCAGCAAGTTTTCCCTCAGAAAGAAACCAAGGTTTATCGAACCAGGAGGAGCCAAGAAGCACGTTGAAGGTTGATGGCGGCGGGATGTAGTGCGGCGCAACACCGGAGATTCCGGCGCCAACGTGGAACTCGCACAACACAACCAAAGTACTTTGCCCCAACGAAACAAGTGAGGTTGTCAATCTCACCGGCTTGTCTGTAACAAAGGATTAACCGTATTGTGTGGAAGATGATTGTTTGCGAGAGAAAATAGTAAAAACAAGTATTGCAACAGATTTGTATTTCAGTATTAAAGAATGGACCGGGGTCCACAGTTCACTAGAGGTGTCTCTCCCATAAGATAAAAGCATGTTGGGTGAACAAATTACAGTCGGGCAATTGACAAATAGAGAGGGCATAACAATGCACATACATGACATGATAAGTATAGTGAGATTTAATTGGGCATTACGACAAAGTACATAGACCGCCATCCAACTGCATCTATGCCTAAAAAGTCCACCTTCAGGTTATCATCCGAACCCCTCCAAGTATTAAGTTGCTAACAACGAGACAATTGCATTAAGTATGGTGCGTAATGTAATCAACAACTACATCCTCGGACATAGCGCCAATGTTTTATCCCTAGTGGCAACAAGCACAACACAACCTTAGAACTTTCGTCATCGTCCTGGTGTCAATGCGGGCATGAACCCACTATCGAGCATAAGTACTCCCTCTTGGAGTTAAAAGTAAAAACTTGGCCGAGCCTCTACTAGAAACGGAGAGCATGCAAGATCATAAACAACACATATGTAATAACTTGATAATTAACATGACATGGTATTCTCTATCCATCGGATCCCGACAAACACAACATATAGAATTACGGATAGATGATCTTGATCATGTTAGGCAGCTCACAAGATCCAACAATGAAGCACAATGAGGAGAAGACAACCATCTAGCTACCGCTATGGACCCATAGTCCAGGGGTGAACTACTCACTCATCACTCCGGAGGCGACCATGGCGGTGTAGAGTCCTCCGGGAGATGATTCCCCTCTCCGGCAGGGTGCCGGAGGCGATCTCCTGGATCCCCCGAGATGGGATCGGCGGCGGCGTCTCAGTAAGGTTTTCCGTATCGTGGCTCTCGGTACTGGGGGTTTCGTCACGGAGGCTTTAAGTAGGCGGAAGGGCAAGTCAAGAGGCGGCACGGGGGGCCCACACCATAGGCCGGCGCGGCCAGGGGTGGGGCCGCGCCGCCCTAGGGTTTGGCCACCCCGTGGCCCCTCTTCGTCTCGTCTTCGGACTTCGGAAGCTTCGTGGAAAAATAGGCCCCTGGGCTTTGATTTCGTCCAATTCCGAGAATATTTCCTTACTAGGATTTCTGAAACCAAAAACAGCGAAAACAAAGAATCGGCACTTCGGCATCTTGTTAATAGGTTAGTTCCGGAAAATGCACGAATATGACATAAAGTGTGCATAAAACATGTAGGTATCATCAATAATATGGCATAGAACATAAGAAATTATCGATACGTCGGAGACGTATCAAGCATCCCCAAGCTTAGTTTCGCTCGTCCCGAGCAGGTAAAACGATAACAAAGATAATTTCTGAAGTGATATGCCATCATAACCTTGATCATACTATTTGTAAACATATGTAGTGGATGCAGCGATCAAAACAATGGTGATGACATGAGTAAACAAGTGAATCATAAAGCAAAGACTTTTCATGAATAGTACTTCAAGACAAGTATTAATAAGTCTTGCATAAGAGTTAACTCATAAAGCAATAAATCAAAGTAAACGTATTGAAGCAACACAAAGGAAGATTAAGTTTCAGCGGTTGCTTTCAACTTGTAACATGTATATCTCATGGATAATAGTCAACATAGAGTAATATAACAAGTACAATATGCAAGTATGTAGGAATCAATGCACAGTTCACACAAGTGTTTGCTTCTTGAGGTGGAGAGAGATAGGTGAACTGACTCAACATAAAAGTAAAGAGAATGGTCCTTCAAAGAGGAAAGCATCGATTGCTATATTTGTGCTAGAGCTTTTATTTTGAAAACATGAAACAATTTTGTCAACGGTAGTAATAAAGCATATGAGTTATGAAAGTTATATCTTACAAGTTGCAAGTCTCATGCATAGTATACTAATAGTGCCCGCACCTTGTCCTAATTAACTTGGACTACCGGATCTTTGCAATGCACATGTTTTGACCAAGCGTCACAATGGGGTACCTCCATGCCGCCTGTACAAAGGTCTAAGGAGAAAGCTCGCATTTTGGATTTCTCGCTTTTGATTATTCTCAACTTAGACATCCATACCGGGACAACATGGACAACAGATAATGGACTCCTCTTTTATGCATAAGCATGTGGCAACAATTATTATTCTCATATGAGATTGAGGATATGTGTCCAAACTGAAACTTCCACCATGAATCATGGCTTTAGTTAGCGGCCCAAAGTTCTTCTCTAACAATATGCATGCTCCAACCATGAAGGTGGTAGATCTCTCTTGCTTCAGACAAGACGGACATGCATAGCAACTCACATGATATCCAACAAAGAATAGTTGATGGCGTCCCCTGAAACATGGTTACCGCTCAACAAGCAACTTAATAAGAGATAAAGTGCATAAGTACATATTCAATACTACAATAGTTTTTAAGCTATTTGTCCCATGAGCTATATATTGCAAAGGTGAATGATGGAATTTTAAAGGTAGCACTCAAGCAATTTACTTTGGAATGGCGGATAAATACCATGTAGTAGGTAGGTATGGTGGACACAAATGGCATAGTGGTTGGCTCAAGTATTTTGGATGCATGAGAAGTATTCCCTCTCGATACAAGGTTTAGGCTAGCAAGGCTATTTGAAACAAACACAAGGATGAACGGTACAGCAAAACTCACATAAAAGACATATGGTAAACATTATAAGACTCCATACCGTCTTCCTTGTTGTTCAAAACTCAATACTAGATGTTATCTAGACTCTAGAGAAACCAAATATGCAAACCAAATTAGCAAGCTCTAAGTATTTCTTCATTAATGGGTGCAAGGTATATGATGCAAGAGCTTAAACATGAGCACAACAATTGCCAAGTATCAAATTATCCAAGACATTTTAGAGTTACTACATGTAGCATTTTCCAATTCCAACCATATAACAATTTAACGAAGGAGAAACTTCGCCATGAATACTATGAGTAGAGCCTAAGGACATATTTGTCCATATGCAACAGCGGAGCGTGTCTCTCTCCCATAGAGTGAATGCTAGGATCCATTTTATTCAAACAAAACAAAAAACAAAAACAAACCGACGCTCCAAGCAAAGTACATAAGATGTGGCCGAATAAAAATATAGTTTCAGGGGAGGAACCTGATAATGTTGTCGATGAAGAAGGGGATGCCTTGGGCATCCCCAAGCTTAGACGCTTGAGTCTTCTTAATATATGCAGGGGTGAACCACCGGGGCATCCCCAAGCTTAGAGCTTTCACTCTCCTTAATCATATTGCATCATACTCCTCTCTTGATCCTTGAAAACTTCCTCCACACCAAACTCGAAACAACTCATTAGAGGGTTAGTGCATAATAAAAATTCACATGTTCAGAGGTGACATAATCATTCTTAACACTTCGGACATTGCATAAAGCTACTGGACATTAATGGATCAAAGAAATTCATCCAACATAGCAAAAGAGGCAATGCGAAATAAAAGGCAGAATCTGTCAAAACAGAACAGTCCGTATTGACGAATTTTAAAATGGCACCAGACTTGCTCAAATGAAAATGCTCAAATTGAATGAAAGTTGCGTACATATCTGAGGATCATGCTCGTAAATTGGCATAATTTTCTGAGCTACCTACAGGGAGATAGACCCAGATTCGTGACAAGCAAAGAAATCTGGAACTGCGCAAGTAATCCAAATCTAGTACTTACTTTTCTATCAAAGACTTTACTTGGCACAACAAAACATAAAACTAAGATAAGGAGAGGTTGCTACAGTAGTAAACAACTTCCAAGACACAAATATAAAACAAAAATACTGGAGTAAAAACATGGGTTGTCTCCCATAAGCGCTTTTCTTTAACGCCTTTCAGCTAGGCGCAGAAAGTGTAACTCAAGTAACATCGAAAGATGAAGCATCAACATCATAACTTGTTCTAATGATAGAATCATAAGGTAACTTCATTCTCTTTCTAGGGAAGTGTTCCATACCTTTCTTGAGAGGAAATTGATATTTAATATTACCTTCCTTCATATCAATAGTAGCACCAACGGTTCGAAGAAAAGGTCTTCCCAATATAATGGGGCAAGATGCATTGCATTCAATATCCAAGACAACAAAATCAACGGGGACAAGGTTATTATTAACCATAATATGAACATTATCAACTTTCCCCAAAGGTTTCTTTTTAGCATTATCGACGAGGTTAACATCCAAATAACAATTTTTCAATGGTGGCAAGTCAAGCATATCATAGACTTTTTAGGCATAACGTAAATACTTGCACCAAGATCACATAAAGCATTACAATCAAAATCTTTGATTCTCATTTTAATGATGGGCTCCCAACCATCCTCTAGCTTTCTAGAAATAGAAGTTTCAAGTTTAAGTTTCTCTTCTCTAGCTTTTATGAGAGCATTTGTAATATGTTTTGTGAAAGCCAAATTTATAGCGCTAGCATTGGGACTCTTAGCAAGTTTTTGCAAGAACTTTATAACTTCAGAGATGTGGCAATCATCAAAATCTAAATCATTACAATCTAAAGCAATGGGATTATCATCCCCAAGGTTGGAAAAAATTTCAGCAGTTTTATCACAAGCAGCTTCAGCAGCTTTAGCGAGCTTCGGGTAATTTTGCGCGCTTTGCACTAGGAGTAGTGCATTGCCAACACCAATTATTTTACCATTGATAGTAGGAGGTGCAGCAACATATGAATCATTAGCATTGCTAGTGGTGGTAATAGTCCAAACTTTAGCTACATTTTCCTTCTTAGCTAGTTTTTCATTTTCTTCTCTATCCCACCTAGCACGCAGCTCAGCCCATTAATCTTATATTCTCATTAATTCTAACTTGGATGGCATTTGCTGTAGTAACAATTTTATTTTCAATATCCCTATTAGGCATAACTTTCGATTTCAAAAGATCAACATCGTAGGCAAGACTATCAACTCTAGAAACAAGAATATCAATTTTATTGAGCTTTTCCTCAACAGTATTTGTTAAAGGCAGTTTGTGTACTAATAAATTCTTTAAGCATGGCCTCAAGTCCAGGGGGTGTATTCCTATTATTGTTGTAAGAATTCCCATAAGAATTAGCATAACCGTTACCATTATTATAGGGATATGGCCTATAGTTATTACTAGAATTGTTCCGATAAGCATTGTTGTTGAAATTATTATTTTTAATGAAGTTTACATCAACATGTTCTTCTTGTGCAACCAATGAAGCAAATGGAACATTATTAGGATCAACATTAGTCCTATCATTCGCAAGCATAGACATAATAGCATCAACCTTATCATTCAAGGAAGAGGATTCTTCAACATGAATTTACCTTCTTACCTTGTGGAGCTCTTTCCGTGTGCCATTCGGAGTAATTAACCATCATATTATCAAGGAGCTTTGTTGCTTCACCAAGAGTGATGGACATAAAGGTACCTCCAAGAACTTGAATCCAATAAATTCCGCGAAGAAAAATTTAGTCCTCGCATAGAAGGTTTGGATGATCATCCAAGTAGTCAGCCCATGGGTTGGGCAATTTTTAACCGGAGATTTCATTCTTTCCCAAGCTTGAGCAACATGTTCATTATCTAATTGTTTAAAATTCATTATGCTACTCCTCAAAGATATAATTTTAGCAGGGGGATAATATCTACCAATAAAAGCATCCTTGCATTTAGTCCATGAATCAATACTATTCTTAGGCAGAGATAGCTGACAAGGGATTAACTTATCAATGCCTATGGATTGTAGGCTAGGGTTTAGTTAGAAGTAGAGGGCAAGTAGATCTCGAAGGTTTCAGCCGAAAAGTACTCGACGATTATGAAAACTAGGGTTTGCAGACAATGATTCGATGATCTCCTCGTCCCTCGACTCCCCTTTATATAAGAGGTGGAGCCGAGGGTTTCGTTTTGTACAGGTTACAGAGTTCGGGACGGTTTCTAACTCATCCCGCCGATTTACAAACAACACTTCTTATTACAACTCTACTTTCCTTAACATATCTTGGGCTCCCGAACCTTCTTATCCTTCGGGTAATGGGCCTTCGATAAACCCCGGTACTATCTTTGGCAGGCCCATTTGGGATGCCTATGTCGAGTAGCCCCCGAGATTTTACTTGAATCGTAGAATCGTGGAAAATCTCCACCGCTTATTCTTATTCCACAATGTAAACTTTTCTATATTTCTTTATATAAATTTCTATATTGTACAGGGATATTGGTATTTGGGGCTAGTTCATCCGACGGATCAGTGTACTAGTTAACCGCTCTAGTGGCAATCCGCAAAACCTACTTCAAGATCACGTCCCCGGACATGATCTCGGGATACCGGTGCAAACTTCGACAAGTGCCGCTTAAGGTCTTACCATTCCGTCGAGTCCCGAGTCAAATTTATCGAGTACCTAACGCGTCCGTTAGGATTTTTCTTCGTATCTCGTTGATACGGATAAAAGTAGCAGAGCGCAGTCTTCGGCGATGCCACGCCCAGCAGAATAGATCCGGGGTCTTACCTTCGCAAATTTGCGGCATTCAGAAATTGATCGCAACTTTGGCGTTCCGAGAATATATTGTCGAGTGCTTTTCCGGCTGTTGGAATGGCACATTTTATCGAGTCAAATATGACTTATATTAATCTTCCGATGGGAGTATATGTAGAGTTAATTATAACTCGAAATATACTCTCTTGATGTTCTATCTTTCTTTCTTTTTCCTTTTTATATTTCATCGGGCACGCGAACAGCGTTCCCGATGGGAGTAGCCCCCGAGGCTACAGCCAAGAACTTGTGCTTGGTTGTAGGCTCAACATTTTAGTCCACCTTGTCGATATATTGCCATTATCTCCCGATATTCTTTCCCTTTTTTTTATCTATCGGGTGCGCGAACAGCGCTCCCGATGGGAGTAGCCCCCGAGCATTTGGGCAAAAATTTGTTCTTGACCAAAGGCTCCCGAAGTATGCAAATAACTTATCCTGTCGCCATTCTCCTTTTATTTTTCTTGTCGACATATTTTCCCTTGTCAAATTTTCTTCAACTCTATTAATGGTCGAGTTTTTTCTGCCTTGTGGGTCCATCGTTCCCACCACGTTGACACGTCGTGTAAGTGGGGGACACACGTCCTCCGCTTTTTCTGGCGCACGTACGGTAACGCCTATCTCAGTAAAAATACTTTTTTGCCCTTGTATCTAGAAGATCTATTCTCACCACACGATTTCCTCATCCAACGGCACACTGCTTCACCCAATTCTTATATAAACCTGTCTTCAACCTCCGTTCATCCCCTCGCTTGCGCCGCTCACCTGTTCCTCTTCGCAAATCTTCCCCTCGCGCCCAACTCTCTCTCGATTTCCCGCACTCGCACACATTGCTCGCCCATTGCCGTTGATGCCACCGCGTGCGCGTTTGACTCGCCACAGCACTCCGGAGTCCAAGATGGCCGCCGAAGATCTTGAGTGGGAGAGATCCAAAATCTCCAACCAAGATGTCAATATGCTGAAGAGGCTCGGCCCGATGAAGAAGGAAGACGCCATCCGCTTCCCAACGAAGAAAGCTACCCCAAGCCTCCAATGGAGTATCGGGTTAGTTTCGTTGATCATCTCATCCGCGGCCTCTCTACCCCAATCCATGATTTCCTCCGCGGTCTTCTCTTTGTCTATGGGATTCAGCCGCACCAGCTGACCCCCAATTCCATCCTTCCCATTTCTATTTTTATCACGCTTTGCGAATGCCTTCTTGGAGTCGCTCCCAATTGGGCTCTTTGGAAGCGCATTTTCTGCCTTCGCCGCAATGAGCGCCACAACGCCACCTACAACATAGGTGGCGTAGTTATCCGTGTCCGAACCGATGTCGATTATTTCGACGTCAAATTTCCCGACTCGTCCAAGGATGGCGCAAAAGGTGGCTCTATATACACGAAGAAAGCGCCAATTCCGTGGAACACAACATAGTTCCTTTCGACGGAAACGCAAAGATTCAACGCCGCTACTCCCGGGACGCCGAAGCTTCCGAAGAAGAGAAAAAGGCGACAGTAAGCTCTTATGTCTCGTATTCATCAACTTCAAAATACTCGAGGCAAAGAGTTATCCGGTGTCCAAATCACCGCCTATTTTCTTAGGATTAGAGTGCAGCCTCTTCGTGCTCGCAAAAATCCCCTTTGGACGTACTCGGTGCCAATGACGCCAATAGGCTCTCCAATGATCTTTCCGTGAAGGACTTGGAGAAGCTTATTCGAAGAATTACCTCGCTGAGTAAGAGGGATCCTATTCCTTCCTCTTGTCGCGTGGAACCCTACAACTCCACCAATCCTCTCCCCGAGGTATTTTGTCTTCTCGAATTTTATCTTGTTGTGAATTTTCCCAGCATCTCATTGCAGTGATATCTCTCTATTTTTCCCTTTGTCGCTATTTTCTTGTAGAATCACCCTACTATGACTTCCCTTCCTCCTCTTCCTGAGGATGGAGAAGTCGAAGAAATGGGCATTGTTACTGACGACAATCAAGAAGCTCCGTCCTTTGTGAATGATCCCGTGGATTCTCGAAAGTCCGCGGGATCTTCCGAGGACACCACGTCAGTCCAATCTCCTCCTCCCGCTGTTTCCCCACAAAGGAAAAGGAAGAGGAACGATGTCGAAGATTCCGGCACTTCCAAAGCCGAAGAAGTTGTTCCTTCTCCTCCGAAGGCAACTTATGATCCTTATGTTGCATCCCTCGTCGCTCGTAAGTTCCTCGGCTTCCTCTTTATTTCTGTAATCGAAGTTTTTTCTTGTCTTGCTTTTTATGCTATTGCTCCTTACTCGCAAGTGATGACGAGGAAGAAGTACCAACTCGTGACGTAGCTCCTCGGACGAGCACGTCACACACTTTAGTTATTTCGTAGAAGCTCCGTTGAAGGAGAAGAATCGTCGCCTCCTCAACGTAATGTTGATACATCTACTCTTCCTTCAAGCCCCCTTGTCCCTTCGCCAAAAAGGGCAAGGGTTGAAATGATCGTTGAGCCTCCTCCTCAATTGAGCAGCTCTTCGTCGCAGCCTCTTGGATGATGTAAGTTTGTCGATGTCTATATTTCTTCTATTTTGCTTTTGTGGACCCTTACTTTTTGTAATGCCGAAGTTTTCCCCTTCTTTTCTTCTTCTTTGACAGCCTATGATCAAGGATCTTATCCGCATCGGGTCCCAATTTATTGGGTACCGCGAGTATGCCAGCAGAGCCGAAGGTAACGACTTTTATACTTGCTGTTTTTCCTTGGTTTTTTACTCCTGTTGCTTGTCGCTATTTTTGATCTTTCTTCTTTCTCTTTTCCACATCTCAACAGAAAAACTTGCAGAGGCTAACGAACGTGCCGAGACACTTGCTCGAAAACTTGAGCAAAGTGAGGCGGCTCGCAAGAAAGCTGAGCTTGCCGCTAGCGAAGCTAGAGCCGAAGCTGATGATGCCAAAGCAAAGGCCGCTAGTGTCGAAGAATTGCAGCAAAGGCTCAAAGATGCTGAATCTGCCTTACACGAGCAAAAGGCTGCACAAGCTGCACGTGAGCAGGGGATCATCAAGCGCTTGAAATCACAAAGTCGACGTACGCTGAGTAATATCCTCAATTTCTTCTTTTTTATTGTACTTCCTGTATCTTTGTTTTCTACTAATATTTTGCCTCGTGTGTCAGCTCAAACAGGCCAAGATTTTGATCTGGAGAATCCCGTCAATGACCCTCTCCTTGACGCACTTTCTCTTTTGGAGCTCCATGGGCGCGAAATTCGTGAAGGCGTGGCCAATGCCAATGCGGGTTTGTCGGCGTTGTTCCCCTACTTCTTCCCGAAGAAAGAGGAACCTTCGACTTTCCTTGCCCTTGCCAAGCTTTTCAATTCATCGGAAGATCTTGGACCGAAGATGCGCCATGAAAATATGAAGGTGGCCGTTGAAAATACCGTTGCTCCGGTTGTCGACAACTAGCGTACTCTCGACCGGATGAAGGTTGGCGACACCGATCGGATAGAACAATCGAGATGGAAGTCACTCGATTAAGGCGGCCAAGCCCAACACGAAGAAAATCTTGGCGTATCTCGGGATCAAGCCAACTTCGACTCCTAGCTCCTCGAGGCCGGAGGTCTAGTTGCATGCCTCCTTGTTTCTTTTTCTGTTCTTTTGCTCTTGTCGCCATTTTAGCCTTGGCGACAATTACTCACTTAGTCCTCCCGGAGAACTTTCTTTTGTAATACCCATGTAAATTTTCTAGCAAGTAATGAAATTTCCCTTCGTGCTTTTCATTGATCCCGGGCCTTTCTTTTCCAGCTAATATTTGATAACTACTCGACTCCTCCTTGTTCCCGCCGCCGCTTCACCTCGCATCTTCCTTCTCGAAGAAAATACTAGTCGACCATAATCTCCTCGAGAGTTCATCAAGCGGACATTTGTCTGAAGATTTGCAAGAACTTCGACAACAACTTCAGTCTATGAAGAAACAAACTTTGGCCATGATGGAACAATCTCGAAAAGCCTCTCGAAGGAGAAAACTTGCTCTTCATCAAGCCGAAGAAGCCGTGGCTGCTAGGGATGCCGTCAGTATCTGGAAGCAAAGGGAGCCACAACCCGAGAAAATAGTATGCTTGAGCTAATGCTGGCCGGAAGCTAGCCGTCAGAGTAAGCGGTGAGCGAGGCGATGCCATAGGATGGCTTAAGTTGGGGCCGAATGGACGCATGAGGATTCGGGGGAGGGTTTGCGATTAGATGGGAAGAACTTCCTGGATGCTTTCCTCAAGAACACAACCAAAGGCCTGATGATGCAAGAAGAGAGACAAGAGGAAGAACTCTTTACTAGATCGCTAGCTTCATTGATCTCAACATGGTTACAAGTTTCTTAGTACACCGATCTTCTATGGTCTCGCCCCGTAGAGGCGCACTCCCTCTCCTTATATAGGGGAGAGGGTGGCTTACACTGAAGGAACCCTAATGGCATCTTTGACTAGACAAACTACTTTACAAAGCTACTTTAATCATAGATGACACCGGAGTCCTCTTTAATCGTAGGCGCTGACGTCCTCCGGCTTCTTTGACCGCCATCCTTCTCTTTATCGTCAGCCCCTTCGTCTAAAGTTACTTTGCTTAGCTCATCCTTGTCTCTCTAGCTCGAGAGAATCTTTGACCAGCCCCGCCGACAGGCTCTCCTTTCCTGTATCTTCTTTACTCGGTTCCGTGTGATACCTCTTGGGGATACCTGGTTAGCTCCACTTAGCTAAATTCCTTATCCTTAGGTTCCGGCACGTAGACATTAAACCCCGGTATCTTGGTGGCACAAACCTATCGGCTTGGCATGCTAACGGCACGAGGCTGTCCCCCAACATTAGTCCTCGAGCTGGTATAGTCTCTAGTGATCCTATCCAACACTGTGCTTAGGCTCTCTTGCATTTGTGGGGATACCGGT
>NC_061511.1:237430482-237443341 GCF_022539505.1 Lolium rigidum | reverse complement strand
CCACCAAATATTGCATGCGGACATATGCTATGTGTGAAAGTGTTTTGGAAGGTATAATGGTGTGAAAATAGCTCCCCTAAACCCTAAACCCTAAACTGGGGAGGCTTCGAGTAACGCAACTAACCCTGCTGACACGGGAGCGGCAAAACCCTACGTCATAAACCCTAACCCTAGCCCTAAACCCTAAACCTAAACCTAACCATAACCCTAAAACGTAACCTTGTCCCTAAACCCTAACCCTAACCCTAACCCTAAACCCTAAACCTAACCAGTAGATCAAGGCAGCTCGTGTGATAATGGCTCTAGTTGCGGGTACGCCAAAGGCTACCATGTGCCAAAGGGTCCCAAGCTTGGTTTTCCATGTGTATATGTCACAACTAAACCTAAAACAATGAAAAATTACATTGGTGGAACCTCGCGCGAAGAAATCTAGGGGGGTAGACCTGCCGGGGCACACATACCGCTATTTTTTGGGGGAGGAGGGGGAGTACGACCGCCGGAGCACCGGAATCCCACCAAATCTTACATGTGGACCTATGATATGTGTGAAAGTGTGGTGGAAGGTGTAATGGTGTGAAAATAGCTCCCCGGTGTGACCTTCCTCACATTTGGGCGATAACACTTAGCAGATTTTCCGAAGCGCGGATTACTCCGAAACCCTAATATATGTGGGGGGATGAAGATGGAGAGTGTAACATCCCTATTTTAACAAAACCTAGATTAGGGTTTGTTGTGCATCATTTGCATCATGATATTTTCCTAAGAAAATTGCATTGAAGTGAAATATTTGAAAACCCTAATGTTGGTTGGAATCTCTCTCAAATTCAAATGCTCAAAATGTTATTAAATTTCCAAACTCAAATATGTGGCTCATTTGCATTATGTAAAGAAGGCCATGATTATTTTGGAAGTTTCAAAATAGTTTGCATTTTCAAACAGATTTCAAATTGCAAAAGAAATTTGAAACAAAATAGAAAACAAAATTTGGAAAAAAGAGAGAAAACCTCCCTCTCTCACTCTCTTGGGCTGACAGCCCAACTCCTCTCTCCTTCTCTCCTCCCTGGCGCAGCCCACCTCGGCCTAGTAGTAACCAATCCAACCGAGGGAAACCCGAGGGGTTTTTTGCAAAATATCCATCTTCCCCGCGGCTCCAAGCAGCTGCCTGGCAGCGCTGCGGCCGCCCAATGGCCGCCGTGCTCCAAGATCGCCGCCGC
The DNA here is from genome assembly GCF_022539505.1 of Lolium rigidum. Lineage (NCBI taxonomy): Eukaryota > Viridiplantae > Streptophyta > Magnoliopsida > Poales > Poaceae > Lolium > Lolium rigidum. The sequence goes on along the minus strand of NC_061511.1, from coordinate 237,442,127 downwards.
CACCGTCCCTAACCCTAACCCCTATTTACCCTTTCCCTCGCGATCTCCGGCGCCCCAGGAACCCTAACCCTAACCCTACTGCCGACGGGCTGCCCCCGTCGATTAGCCGCCGGCGAGCCTCCTCCGGTGTCGTCGACCCCTCCAACGGACTCCTGGTGAGATTCCGCGTCGCCCTGTGCCCCTGGCTCGCCCTCTCTCTCTCTCTCTCTCTCTCTCTCTCTCTCTAGGCCCTCCCGCGACGGGCACCTGCCCCGCCCGCCGCCGCATCTCGCCGGTGGCCACGCTCCGGCGACCAATAGCGGGCGGCGCCGCTACCAATCGGTCGCCCGCGTAACGCCGCGCCATTTGCTCCCTCGCACGCGCCCCCTCGCGGTCCCTAGCGTCGAGCCCGAGCTCGACCTGTGGGCAATGGCCGCGCTGACGTCAACATGACGTCAGCGTGACATCATTATTCCCCTTTTTTTTATTTATGTAAATGATTTTCTAATTTAATAAATATATTGACATGTGGGCCCCTCTGTCAGGTTTTTAATAATTTCAGAAATATTTAGAAAAAGAATAAAACCCTGACATGTGGGTCCATGCCTGTCATACTTTTAACATTTTTCCAGGATTTTCAGAAATGATTTAAAATGAGTAAAACTTGTAAAATTCATAAGTAATTCATTGTAAATCAGAAAAATATGTGTAATATATCAAAATTTTCAGAAAAATGAGATCTACATTTTGGTTACACAATCATGCATTGTTAAACAACTTAGAACCCGAACTAATTGTACCCCTCTGAGGTCCCGGAACTACTAACCCTAGTCCCGTCGAACCCCAGTTAAAATGATGATCATGTCTTAGGGTTAGTTTCAATACCTAATTAACATGTCATATCATCATTCTTGTATGTGAATTGCATCGATGCCATGTGTTGATTGTTATTCTACCTTTCCGGTGTTTGCCTCTTCGCGATCGATAGAGCAAGTGCCCGAGACGATGAAGGTCAACAACGACGCAACTCAATACTTGTCCACCGACGAACAAGTCAAGCATGGGATCTCCGAATATCCATATTGGTTTGTCAGGGACAAAGGCAAGCCCTAGCCTGGTTCATATTATGATTTCGAAATGCTTTTACTTCTGGTTCCTACATATTGCATACGCTTCCCAATATGTTTTATCGGTAGATAGTTATCCTATGTGTTGCATTTACATCCTTGTAGCCTAAAATACTCTGATCCACTGCTCCCAGCAAGACTAGGTTTGAGCTCATGTGCATCGCTAGAGCCGTCGTATCGAATATGCTTAGCCATGCTTAGTTGACGAATTTTGATCCATCCGGTTGATGAATCAGAGCTGCGAATGAACCTAGTATGGCAGGATGACGTGGTAAGATCAGTGATGTTAATAAACATGTTTAAAGGCTTGGATGGGCCGCCACATGGGTATGTGGTGATTTGACTCGTTCTCGCCGATACTAGGACCTGAGGTTCTCGCCTTCGGAACCAAGACTGAGCGTACAGCCGCATGGGGCCCATGGGAACCCCTTGGCCCGAACTTGCCTAGCTTACCCATGAGTCAATTAGTTTGCGAGTTCCATTTGCCATACACATGGGGAAAAGGTGGAAAAAGGTTTTCAAAGTGCATCATACAGGGCGTGGCTAGCGTGAAGGATGTTGGAGGCATTGAACTGGATCCCCGGCGCACAATAACCGGGACCGCCTCGGAGAATGGCTACCTACGATGACGGAGCTCCCTAGTTAGTTTGACTCATGAAATAGGCGAAGTAAGGGAAAGGTTTTGGTCGACCACCCTCTACCGGCACAACAAGAAAGTGTGTTAATCATGTGGCGTTAAGAGTCGGTCGGTGCGTGTGGGTAAAGTTGTACACCCCTGCAGTGTTAAATCTTTTCGAAAAGCCGTGTCCACGGTTACGGACGACTTGGGGAAGGACGTGTTGATCATAGAGAATTTTAACCTAATCGTAAAACTTGGAATCAATGTGTGATAAGGATCCCTTCTCAGGGTATCGAGGGGGTGATCCTAGTGGATAGGTTCAACATATGATGAAGATTCGGTGGATTCAATATGATGATCAGTAGAGCTAGAGATATCGCTCTCTTATCCCCTTTTGAAAATGATCTAAATAGACGAGCTTCTGCTCCCTCTTGTTTTACAAAGGAAAACTGGCTTTCTGCAAAATAAGCTCCACATAAAGCCTCGCATACCAGCTTTGCTAACAGGTTGTATTAAGTCTTGCTGAGTTCCTGTACTCAGCTTTGCATGCTTTGTTTCAGACGAAGACGCTCCAACAAATGGTGGTTTCTGGGTCGATATCGACGAGTAGCTTAGGAATCCCAGGTGGCAGCCTAGAATCTATGGGCTAGGACATCGCCGTTATGCTCCTGGCCTCTTAGGCCTTTTGCTATCTTGCTATTTAGAATAGCATAACTTCGCTTTCGTTGATTGATGAATGTCAGGTCAGTGACCTCTGCTTGTAATACTTTGGTTTTTCACTCAGTTATGAGCTTGTATTACTCTTTGAGTTGTAGAGTCACTGTCGTGTTACCGATTCTCACCCTGTAGGCCCTAGAGATCTAGGTTAGGCTTATGCTAGATGCAGATCTGGGTTTGTCTAGCCCCGACCTCCGGGGTCGCCACAGAGAGCATTTTTGTATTGCACATTGTCTTAAGTAACACTAATAAATAGTCATCAAAAAGTAAAACTAATTAAATAAATAAATATAAGTATTAGATGAAATAAAATAGAAAGAACAACAAAGAAAATGTCATATGGCGCACGACAAAGTAAAAAACGCACGGCAAAGGCTACGTTGCCGTGCATCTAAGATGCGCGTACGACAAAGGGTGTGGCACGGCAATGCCCAAAGCCTTTGCCGTGCAGTGAGTCTTTGCCGTGCGGCGTGTTCGGTCATTGCCGTGAATGTTTCTTTGCCGTGCTCTGTCTTCAGACTTTGCCGTGCAAGATTTCTTTGCCGTGCGCTCCGTTCAGATGTTGTCGTGCATATTTTTTTTTACCGTGAGTTCTGTTTGGCTCGCACGGCAAAGAAATCTTTGCCGTGCGTGGACCTACGGCAATGAATTGTTGCACGGAAGCCGCTGTTTTTTCCGTAGTGGCGGGTTCCCTGCGACATCCTGGCCGCTCTAACCGGTGCTAATGCACCCTTTAGTCCGGGTTCGTAGCCCAACCGGTGCTAAAACTCTGGAAAGCTGCAAACATAAGCCCAATTTTCTACTAGTGACTCCGAGTTCAGTTCATCCAGTCGCGTGAGCAGATATATGCATAAAGGATCTTGGTCATGAATCTTTTTAACATCGCAAACATGATCTCAATCTAGTGCGAGCCACTTGGGATCGAGGTTTCTGTTAAACGTATTGCTTTTTTTTCGAAAAGGGGGAAAAATCGCCCCAGCTTCTGCATCCAAAGGATGCACACGACTTTTTATTAGATTATTCGCAAACCTTACAAGAAGTAATACAAAAAAACAACCTCGAAGCCACCTCACTAGACCTACAGTGGGATGAAGGGGGTGACAATACACCAACTGACATCATCCAAAAACCAAATGCCTTCCCAAACCGCCCAATAGCAGGTGAGAAGCACATCCAGTCAAGCAGACTCTCCGCGCATGCCAACGCACACGCCACAGAAGTTGCTACCGCCGTCTTCCTCGACTCCATCTTCAAGGGAGATCATCGCATTAACCTTGCAAGACCTGCCGTCGATGCCACCATGACACCAGACGGCCCCGCCATCCTGCACGCGTCCAGCAGTCCTCGCCCGTCTTCGACACCCCGCAGCTCCACGCCGCTGAGAATCATCAACGACAACGTGGTAGATGAACACCACACCACCAAGATCCACCTCCATCTAGCCGTTGCTCCAAAAACGATGCCCCAAGAGGTAGAACGACGCAGGGAGCGCCGTCATCGTCCGATCTTGGTTGGATCTAGAGTTTCCCCCGGAGCAGCACGAGTGAATAGCCGCAGACTGCGACGACGATGCCTTCAAGAAGGAAACGACACTTAACGCTGCCATCTCCCGCCAATCGAGGCACGGTTTTCACCGACAGCCGCGAATCCCCAACTCGGCGAGAGCAAGCGAAAAGGCCAGCAAAGATGATGCCTTCGCAAGGGAACGACGCCAAAAGCCGTCGCCATCATCGGCCAAGAACGAAGTCAAGGCGCGGTTTTCACCGGTGGCCCCTTCGCCGCCATCTCGTTGTCGACTAGATCTTCATCACCGGAGTAGACGGATCTCGTGATCCGCCACCCCGGCAACCAGCCGACCTCCTCCGGCGAAGAAGAAGGCCGCCTCCACCGTCGAACCCAAGGCTGCTTCCCCGGGCGACCTCGTGCCGCGGGAGAAACCGAAGACCACCTCCACGTGCCAGCGAGAGGCGGGCGGGAAAGTAGCAGCCGCCGCCCACCACCAACCACCACCGGCGTGCCACCACCAGCCACCACCATCACCGGCGGGGGAAGAGCTGACGGGAGACAGGAGGGCCGCAGCGCAGACCGCCGCCCAGCCATCACGCGACCGGCTATGGCGTCGAGAAGGGGGCTAGGTCGCCGTCCCCAGCGCGGAAAAAGGGATGGCGGCCGCCGCCGCCACACCCCGCGGCCTTTGGCCGGCGGCGCCACCGGCGGCGGCGGCGGGAGGCGGCTAGGTTTAGGGGGGTGCGGGAGGCGGCTAGGTTTAGGGGGGGTGCAGGAGGCGGCTAGGTTTAGGAGCTTAAACGTATTGCTATGTTGTGATAGGAGAGACAACGTGCAATATGTTTACTGTTCACGATCCAGCAACTAAATACGATTGTGTAGGTGTTCTGATACATTCCGTACGTTAGGGTTGTTGTATAGTTATGATACTAACCAACATGTAATCCTTGTAATCTTCTTTGGATATATGTATGAAGAGATTAGGACGATTCATTGCTCGACACAACACCCAAAACCAAAACTAAAATGGTGGCCCCTGAATGAGATGGCCGGTTTTGGTATCGTACAGCTAGATGATCATGGCACCATTATCATATGCTTCTTCGTGAGCATAAACTGCCGTATTGATTCACCACGTGATCAACACCATAAGGGTGCTAGGTAGTTTTTTTTTTGCTAATTAAGTGGGCTGTGACGGACCCAAGAAAAAACACCCCCGTGTCGCTCATTCCCCGCATCGCCGCTGCCGGAGGGGGCACCGTCGAAGCCGTGCGCGCCTCAAGGATGATGGCAGCGGGGCGGTTTCTTCTCCGCCTCCTCGTTCTTCCCCTCGCGTTCCCCGGCGCGGGGGGGGGGGGGGGCTGCAGGCGGCAGCGGTGGCTACGGGCGGGCGCGCGGCGGCCCTGCCGGCGTCGACCCGGCGAGCTGCTTCCGGAGGCCGCGGCGGTGGTGCCTGCGGTGGTCGGGGACGCGGCGGCTGTCGGCGCTGGGACGGGCCCCGATCTGGGCCTATCAGGCCATGCGGGCCGAGGCTGCTGCTGGTGCATCCATTGTGGCACAGGGGCGGCGCGACGTTGGCCTTGGTCTTGGGCGGAGATGGCAGTGCGGTGGCGGCTGCGGACCGTGCGTCATCGAGGAAGCTATACAAGAAGATCGTGTTGGCGGCGTGGGTGCTGCGGGAGGTCCGTGGCGAGGAGGGTGGTCTGCTCGGTGTTGTTGCGGTGCGCCGTGCGTGATGCGTGTCAGGGACGGCGGGGCTTGGCTGGCGGCGCGCGGACGGAGAGCTCGTCGTGGCGGCGCGGGCTCGTCTAGGGCTCGATCTGGGCCGCCAAAGAGCGGTGATGTTCCGGTCGGCGGCTTTCTTCGTGGCGAGGGGAGCCTAGGCGTGGGGTGCTTGGTGCAGGAGAGGTGGTGTGGTGGTTGTGCCGGTCCCTGAGGGGCGGGCTCTAGGTTTTGGGACTCATCGGGTGAAAACCTTGTCCTAGCGGCTGGGACGTCCTTGGGCGCCGCATCCTTCTTGAAGTCATCGTCGAAGCGGTGTTCTCAATCCTTCGCATGGGTTCTCCGGGGGATACCCTAGATCCCTCGAGGGATCGGGCGTGGGCGGCACTCTTGTGTTGCTTTGCCTCTTGGGGCCTCGCTTTGGACATCCACCAGACAGAGGGACCTGTGCTGTGTTGTGGTGGTTTTTGCGGAGGCAAGTTCATCTTCGGCCAGGCGGGACGCGGCCCTGGGGCCGGTGTGATTGTTGGAGTGGTGGCTCCGGTCTTTCGCCTCCGCCTGTTGCGTAGAGGTGTGGTGTCGACCTTGCTGGTCATCGACCCGTGTGGAGCGAAGTCTCGGGGCTGGCGTGTGGTGTTGTGTTGTATTGTTTTTCGGCTAGTTTTCCTCATAAACATGCCATCTCTTTTTCTCCTATATCAATGAAAGGCAAAGTTTTTGCCTCGTTTCAAAAAAAAAAAAAAAAACCCATGGCAATGTTGATTGAGGGCCGCTCCTCTTTCTCCTCCTCCTCGCCTAGAAGCAATTCCGTCTATGGCATCTTTGATTGAAACTGGTCTTCAGAAAAGGAAAATTGGTTTCTTATTCTTTTCCTTAACATCGCATGGCTCACATAAACCGGCTACTACTGAACTTTGTTATTATATGTGAACCTATAAAAAATAATTATGTTGATGTCCTATGATATATTTCCATCTAAAAGAAGTTACACTGGTGGAAAAAGGGGCTTTGGTCGCGGTTGGCAACTGCCATTAGTCGCGGTGGCCCAACCGCGACCAAAGTAGCGCGACTAAAGGCCCCCCCCTTTAGTCGCGGTTCCTTACGAACCGCGACTAAAGGCCCATACACGTGGGCCGCAGGCGACGCTAGGGCGGAGGACCTTTAGCCGCGGTTCTTCCGGCCAACCGCGACTAAAGGCCTCCGCAGGGTTTAGGGTTTAGCCCCCTCCCCCTAAATCTGGTTTCTTTTTAATTTGTATTATTTTATTTCTTTTGGGTTTTAATTTTGAAGGAGTTTCACATATTCTACGGTACTGTATACATACATGCATATGAATGTACAATTTCAAACAAATTTGAAATTAGAACCAAAAAGAATTCAAGAGGAATATACAATATATATTCAATATCGGATGACCATATACAATATATATTCAATATCGGATGACCATATACAATTTTGAACAAGTTAGTTACAAATTCCGGTGCACATAAAGATCTACGTCATCGTAATAGTGTTCTCCTCTAGGATCGATGACTTCCCTCGCCAACCATCCAGCTAGTTCCTCTTGAAGTGGTCGGAAGCGAGCTTCCGGACTAAGCGTCTTCCGGAGGTTATTCCTCGGGATGTTGTTCTCACACGTCCGGTCCCGCTCATTGCAGTATCTCCGGATCCTCTCACAAACATAGTATCCACATAGATTGGTCCCCGGTGGCTGAGTATCCCCAGTCGTCGGCACTCGCCATTTTAAAATGTAGCTCTTTTTTGAATTCACCGACCTTGGTATCTACGAACCGTCTCCAAACCCTACGAGGCAAAGAAAATTAAATAAACAAGAGAGTTATTAATTAGTTACTTGATATTAGGAAATGATGAATGAAATAGGCCGATCGATATAGAGCGCAAATGAATGAAAATAATTACTTTTGCATCATTTTTCTCATATCGCCCCAAAGCGCCGGATCCATATTCAGAGAGTCGTGGACGAGAACTGAGGAGGTCTGAACTTTAATTACCATAAGAATCCGAGTGGAACCTGCGGACACGATACATGCACAGTCATGCATAACTCATCGATTAGCCACATACCATGCATGGAGTAAACAAAAGAGAATGTGCTCAAGACAGAAACACTCACCCAAAATGGTAAGGAAATAGAATATCACTTTTCTCTTGCTGTTTTCTAATAAACCGCCACGAGGTCTTCCTCCACGTCGGCGGGGTGGTGTTCTAACACATATGAATTAACGATGTGTGGGTCAATGAACCCAACATCATGGATGTTCCTTATTCGCATTTCCCGCTTCTTCATTCTGCATAATATATAGCGTACACAACAAGATAGTTAGGACAATATATATATATATATATATATATATATATATATATATATATATATATAGTGCAGGCAATGAACGAGATGGGGTAGAAATTAATAAATCACTTACGAACGTAGCAAGCGATGATAGATTTGTCGAGCTCGCGCAGATTGAACAGCTGGAACAATTCACTCGAGAGGAATTTGTACCCGATAACGTTTGAAGTGATGCACATATTTAACTTCCGCATAGATATAGTCTTTGGCGTTTTCATGTTTTATGTAACCCTTGTACCAATTTAGCAGACCTTTCATTTGTCGAGGTAGATCCTCTTCTCGCGCAGGCTCGATGAGAGGGCCATTCTTCACATATGTAAATACTACGTCCTTCATTGGCGCCTCATCAAGGCCTAACACCGCACGAAGAGTGATACCTAAGTCGGCCGCTTGTTTTCCGGCACTTTCTACGGTCAATCCATGTCTTGCCGCAGCTGCTATGATATCGGGGGCATCCGGACCGGCGGCTTGCACTATGAGCGGGGCGATCGATTGTTTACTTTGTTCCCGAGCTGGGCAACTTCTTTCCCCCTTTCTAATTTTTTCTCGGCCTCGTCCTCCAAGGCTTTCTTCTCCGCCAACTCTTTCCTCGTTCTTGAACGCGAGTGCTTGCCTACGAAGTTCACGTAAATAGTCGTCGAGCAGATTCTTCGCGGCTTGGGACGGTGTGTTCAAAAATGACTTAGCCCATTGCTTTTCCTTGTCGGAATATACCGGCTTGGGCTCGCCCTCTATTTTCTTCTTGACGCTCGCCTGCCATTTCTCTAAATCAGCAGCCGCGCCCGCCTCGACTTCCTCGGCACTACTTTCCCAAGACCTCCTGGGGAGAGGCTTCGAGTGATACCTCCGGTACCTTTGTTTTCTTAGGTACGTAAGGGTCCGGGTTAATAACCCGGGACCGCTTCGCTTCTTCGCCGGAGGTGGATTGGGGGCGGTACCGGTGTCCGATCACCCGCCGGACGAGGACCGGGGGCGGCGTCGGCTGACGTGAATGAGGTGTATTAGGTGAAGCACCACCGCCACCGTCACCGCCACCGCCACCGTCACCGCCACCGCCACCGCCACCGTCACCGCCACCGCCACCACCACCACCGTACGGGGGTGGACTTGTTGGCGCCTCGCGTGGAAACTTGATAAATTTCTTCTGCCATAGAATGAACTGGCGCTTGACATCTCCAAGTCTTTTCACCCCTTCAGGTGTAGCAATGTCAATGTCCAGGTCCTCAAACCCTTGGACTATCTCCTCCACCGTCACACGAGCATAGCCATCTTGAATGGGGTTGTTGTGGTGGAGTGCTCCAGTGGTAAAGCACTGCCGATGGCTACCTTCATGGACATGTTCCCGATAGGATAATACGGATGACATGCTTTCATCTCCTTTATATCGTCCACGGGGTAGCGAGGAGGCTCCGGTGCGATAACTCCGACCACCGGCCGAGGCTCCGGTGCAGTAATTTCGATCGTCGGTGCACCAGCCCGGTGAGGCCTCCGTGGAAGCCACGCTTGCTTCTTCTCCGCCTGCCGGCTTCCGAGATCCATTGGATGATCTTCATGCTGCGCCCGAGCTGCATCTCTTTCGGCGACTAGTACACTCACGGTTTTCTTCATCACATCCATTTCCGTTACCAACTTCGCCACAACATCCGCATCCCGATCCATCTTTCTCTGACGGCTTCACGTAACCGTACGGGTCATCTTTCCGGGGAACCCTAGTTTCCACGGAATGTCCCCGGGCATGCCTCGTACACGTCCTCCGTGTTCGGGATTCCCGAGGGCTTTTGTCGGGCGTCGTTCTCTCCGTTGAACCTGATCCTCCCCTCTTGAGCATCCCTCATTGCCTCAATAAGGTTTTGGGTGGGTGTAATTATTTTGCCACTGGTAAACACACTCCCCTGTCTCCGGGTTCAGCGATCCCCCATGCCCGTACCACCAGCTTTTGGCCCTTGGGTCCCATCCCTCCGTACCTGGACGGATTCCTCGCGCCCTCGGCTCGTTCTCCATCTTCTCCCACTTAGGCTGCCAAAAGCGATACCCTCCTGGCCCCATTTTATGATTGTACTCCTTCTTGGCCGCATTTTCCTTATTTTTTTCGATAGTTCAAGGAACTGCTCCGATTTCTTTTGCTTCACAAATTCTGGCCAATCATGTTGCGGTTTCTCATATTGTCCTTTGAAATTCGGAGTCTTGCCCTGGTTGACAAAGTCATGGGCTAGATTTTGCTTGTATTTCCGGAATGCGTTGGCCATCCTAGAAAGAGCGAATCTGTTTGACTAGCTTGCGCCTCTCCTTGTTTTCCGCAATCTTTTTACCCTCCTCATCGTATTTGCGGTATTTCGGAGGTAGAACGAAATGTTCCATAAGCTTGTTGAAGCAATCTTTTTTTCTCTCTTATCGACAAAAGTGAAACCAACACGTGCCTTCTTTGGCTCATTCCACTCTGGCGGGTGATCGAGACGTTGTCTCTAACAACGGCTCCGCATTGGCCGACAAACTTGGTGGCGTTCTTGCTGGGCTCCAGCGGCTCTGCCGGTTGCTTCGTCGACAACATCGATGGTGCATGTTTCTCCTGCTTTCATCGTCTTGGTTGCGCCACGCTTTGACGACGACGTACTCGATTTTTCGACGATCCGGCCGAGGGCTAAAATAAGAAAGAGAGTCTCGCGCGCGTTAGTACACACACATTTATTCAAATCAGTTAGTTGTATCACCAGACGCTCAATATGTATATATATATACCTCGGCGCCGGAGGTGGTTGCTACTTCCAACTGAAGATTATCGTCGTTTATCGACGTTCCTTCGGCACCATCTTGCTGACCATGCCCTTCATCTTCACCCTCAAAGTTCGAGATAAGAATCGATATCATCTTCTTCTTGTCCGGTCGGCACATATAGAACATCGCCTTTTATGATGCCGAAGATTTGTTCTTCAGCTTCCGGATCATAGTTGTCCATAATCGGGTCAGCTCTATCGTCCGCCATATGTCAGTCCTGAAAACATGTAGTCAAAACAAATTAATTGTGTATATGCATTATCACATCTCTTCTACATATAAAGAGAGAAGACGACGAGGGAGGCGAGAGGGGGACGCAGAGGACCGTGCGTGGCCGAGAGACCGGTGGCGGTGGCGAAAGATGGCGGTGGCGGTGCCCCCTCCGTATACGCGTGGTGGTTAGTTATTTTTGTTATTTTAAAAGTGACAAACTTTTGATAAGTTATTTTAAAAGTGACCGAGAGACCGGTGGCGGTGGTGAAATAGCGGTGGCAAAAGGAGGGGCGAGGAAGGGGTGGGAGAGGGTGTCGCGGAAGAGGGAGGCGAGGACGAGCGCGTTGGCGTTGGCGCGTTGACGGCGTTGGCGTTGGCGCGTTGAATAGAGGTAGCGTGTTGACGGCGTTACATTTTTATGAATAGAGGTAGCGTTGGCGCGTTGACGGCGCGTTGGTATTGGCGCGTTGGCGTGTTGACGGCGTTTCATTTTTATTAAGTCAAATTTTTTAAGTTGTAGTTGTAGTTGCATTTTTACTAGTTTTTAATTAAAAAAACTTATAGTTACAAAGTAAAAAACAAAAAAACCAAAAAAAACTTATAGTTACAAAGTCAA